>NC_141038.1:45152500-45390000 GCF_052040795.2 Danio rerio | reverse complement strand
TAATATAATAATAATAATAATAATAATAATAATAATAATAATAATAGTATTGTTAGTACACTGTGAAAATTGATATGATCAGTTAGTCATGACAACATATTTTTTGTTCATTGTAACTTATTAAACTCGATGTTCTAACTTAACTTTGTAAGTTATTCAAGCTGTTATATGTTAGTTTAACATAATTTAAGTTCAATAAACTCATAGGGTTAATTAGATTCAGCCTAAACAAAGGCAACCAGGATTTTTTTACAGTGTAGTAGTAGTAGTAGTAATAAAGTGCAAATGTGACATGATTTCTAAACTGAAAAGAGTATTTAGAAAATAGTATTTATTATTTCCTTATAATCTTAAAATTATTTTGTTGTTGAAGTCATGAGATTTCAACAGTAATAACCATATTTTGTCTTTAAACATTTTTTTGTTTTGTTTTTTTGCAAGCATTGTTTTGTTGCAGCATTTTGCATTATTTATGTTGCCTTTTTACCTTATGAAATACTTTTATTAAACAACAAATTTTTATTCATAATCATTATAAAACTACAGTTGAATGATTTGAACACTTTTCCTCAAATACATGCGATTTTTAAATACTACTGGTTTTATTTTATTTTATTTTACTTTATTTTTCTTTATTATTATTTAAATAAGAAGGATTCCATTACTCACAAATATATAGTGGAAAAAATTGCTCACACACATGGCAAAAGCAATCGATATATTAAAGAGAATTACTCATGGGTGAGCAATGTTGAAAGGGCCATTTAACTCATTTGCTTTCTCTGTGAGTGTTATTGATAGGCGACTTTCAATCACAAACAATGAATAATTCCTGAAACCTGAAACAGTCTTTATAGAATGACAACAAAAGACACAACAAGAGCAAGAAGCGATCAATTCCTGCCTTCTTTGAACTCAAAATAGCGCGTTTCAGAGGCTGAGAAGTCTGGTGGCAGCACATTTGAGGAAGAAAGAAACTTTAGTGATATTGAGTTAGGTGTCCGTGAGGATCGGCAAAAGCGGAGTCTACACAGACAGAGCTGTCACAAACACCCCGCAGGAAAGCAGGCGAGATGAAAAGACAGAAGGAGAAAGAGACTGAGGAGGGAAACAGTTATTCTGGATGGAGTTTAGCTTGTTTGTCAGTCTCGGTGTAATCAGAAAGAAAAAATAAAAATGATGAAAATGCCAGAACTCGCTGTCTCTGGATAACCGGGATGAAACAAAGGAAAGATGGAGACTGGAATTGCGTGTTTACTGGAGACAGCCTCATTTTCTCCTTGTCAGCTTTGATTGTCCCACACATTTCTAAGAAGCATGGGGTTGTGTTTTTGTCACTTTCCTGGGGGTCATTTTCATTTACATTGCTCATTATGCCCTTTTGTTTGTCCATGAAAGCCCTGACCAAGTCAACACAAGATGAACACAAATAATTTCCTTTGGCAGGAGTCATGTTCAATTCATTTTTAAAGACTAATGACTCGGAGGAGTGAAATGTGTGTGTGTATATATATATATATATATATATATATATATATATATATATATATATATATATATATATATATATATATATAAATATATATATATATATATATATATATATATATATATATATATATATATATATATATATATATATATATATATATATACACATACACACACACACACACACAACACACACAGTTGAAGTCAGAATTATTACCCCCCCCCCCCTGAATTTATTTTTATTTTTTAAATAATTCCCAAATGATATTTAACAGAGTAAAGAAATTTTCACAATATGTCTGATAATATTTTTTTCTTCTGGAGAAAGTCTTGTTGTTAGCTAGAATAAAAGCAGTTTTTAATTTTTTAAACACCATTTTACGGACAAAATTATTAGCCCTTCTACGCTATATTTTTCCTCGATAGTCTACAGAACAAACCATAAGTATACAATAACTTGCCTAATTACCCTGACCTGCCTAGCTAACCTAATTAACCTAAAGTCTTTAAATGTCACTTTAAGCTGTATAGAAGTGTCTTGAAAAATATCTAGTCAAATGTTATTTACTGTCATCATAGCAAAGATAAAATAAATCAGTTGTTAGAAATGAGTTAATAAAACTATTATTTTTAGAAATGTGCTGAAAAGAATCTTCTTTCCGTTAAACAGATATATATATATATATATATATATATATATATATATATATATATATATATATATATATATATATATATATATATATATATACTTTTTTTTTTTTCTTTTTTTTTTTTGCACAAAATGAACAAAACGGGAGGGTGGTTGGAGATGGGTCTGAAATACCAGAGACTGCTGGGAAACAGTAGTCTTGGCAGGTATAAATATGTTTAAACATTTGTTTTGAAAATCCTCTTTCCATTATTTTAATAATTTAATAATTCCATTATTCCATAATTTTTACAGGGGCAAACCATATTTACATTGTTTTTATTATTATTATTATTACAATTTGTTCTTGTTTTAATTTTCAATAATCAAAATATACAGAGGTTAAGACCATAAAATTGAAACACTGGCCAATTTCTTGTTGGAGGTTTCATGGGTAAATTTGACCAGCCTAATGCAGTTACTGGTGTGGAGAAGCCCTATAGAAGCATACCACCCAGATTGTTGATTGACCAGAGTGAAGCATGGAGGTGGATCGGTTTGGGCTAGCATTCCTTAGACCCAGTACTTATTCCATTACTGGCAAGGACTACCAAACTGCTAAACTCAGTTCAGTTCACCTTGATTTGTATAGCGCTTTTACAATGTAAATTGTGTCAAAACAGCTTCACATAAATGGTCATAGTAACTGGAACAGTGTGGTTCAGGTTTTAGTGTTCAGTTCAGTTTAGCTCAGTTCAGTGTGGTTTAATAGTCAATACTAGGAGTCCAAACACTGAAGAGCAAATCCATCGATGATAAGCTCTACAGATTCTGAACCATGCAAGTCAGTGGCAACAGCGGCAAGGAAAAAACTTCACCAACTGGCGAAAGTGAAGAATAAAAAATAAATAAAATAAAAAAACCTCGACAGAAACCAGGCTCGGTTGGGCACGACCATTTCTCCTGTTGCCAAACGTCTTGTGCAGAGCTGAAGTCTGTACGCTGAAGGCTGGAGAATGCTAGACCTCAGCGAAGACTCTTCTGTACCTGGAGTGTCACAGGAATCAGTCTCATGCTCTCCACTCCTCTATGACCACCGCAGCTCTGCATACAGTCTGGACCAGGATTATGGAAATCGTGGGATCATCTCGATCTGCTGGTCTTTTATCGAATCAGTGGAGCTGCCTAATCTGAGGGCCTCAGGATGAGAATCCTCAGATAGAGATAGAGAATAAAGAGAACAGTAAGCGCAGCTGCTATTCTGCTATTCTGGAGAACCATGCACACTCAATGGTTCAAACATTATATCCTGAAGGTGGTGAAGTGTATCAGGATGATAATGCACCAATACACACAGCAAGACTGATGACATCGTGGTTGGATGAACATGAACGTGAAGTTGGACATCTCCCATGGTCTGCACAGTCACCAGAAATAAATATTATTGAGCCATTTTAGGTGATTTAGAGGAGCGAGTCAGGAAACATTTTCCTCCACCAGCATCATAAAAGCTGCTTTTCCACTATCGTGCCAAACCGTTCTAAGAACACTTCGGTACGGTTACGGTTGTTTCTCCACTGAGCCTGGAACGGCGCGGCACGATTACAAACCGTTCTTGGCCCGGAATTTTCGGCACGGTTAGACAACCGTGCTGAACTGTGCTGACAGATTCTGTGTGTTGACGTCGCGACTCGGTTGCTAAGCTACCACAGCTGGCTCAGCAGAAGCGCGCTAGTCATCAGACATCCTCAATAAACTACAGTACATTTAATATAAAATAATGATCCAGGTCTAAACGATATTTGTAAAGGATTTTAAAACCATAGAGCAGTCTCTGGAAGAGAAGTGAATAACTCATCACATTCTTACGAAGATATTTTATTCATTAAAGTTATTATTTTATTGTCTTGAATACAGACCTACTTCGCCTGCCTGAATGCGAGTTTATTGCACGCAGCGCTGTATTTCACAGCACAAAACTCGCTCTGATCCGGGAGAGACATGCAAGCGACTCCCAACAAACACATTTACGTTGTAGCGATGTCTGCACAACGTTGTATTTTTTCAAAGGCAACGTTGCCGCTTACGTGCTCGCTACATTGTCACAACGTAGAAATGTAAGACGTGAGAAGGCTGTAGCAACGTTGTCGTGCGACATTCAGCAACCGCGAGGCGGCGTTCTTACTACTTGTATTAATATTTTTTTTGTGGCAGTTTATCAATACTGCCTAGAATACAGGATAAGCAGCAATTCTTTTCCAGTATTGCTTAATATGAAATATTGTTCAATTATTTTTCCTATTTAATTTAACAACTGCATGTGTAAACTTTAAAGTGTAAAAATAACACACAAATGAATATAATCAAACTTTTTATTATATATTTCACAACATTTAATACATACAGTACAAATCTAATTATAAACAAACAGTATAAAGTTTAGATTATATATATATATATATATATATAATTAAACTAAAGGGTAAACAAACAAGAAAAGTAAACAAGAAATCATTAAAATATATATATATATATATATATATATATATATATATATATATATATATATATATATATATATATATATATATATATATATTTATATATATATATAAATATATAAATTAAAATTCAGACACTGGGCAGTGAAGCTCTGGACTGGAGAATACAGCAGACCAGGGAGCGCAGCTGAAGACCAGGCATAGTTGTTGGTATGGAGAAAGCAGTCAGAGGAAGAAACAAATTCAACAGATAATCCAGCTTCAGAGATCCACAGCAGACACAAGTCAAAATAGGCAGTGAACAAGAGAGGACAGATGGAAACGAATATGACTAGCAAGTTATTGAAATTTCAGACATTTATTGTAATTTCATTACATATAAAATCTCCAGTGAACGGAATGCCGAAATGTTACTCGCTCGTAACAACTTCATTACGGCTTTTGTGTGTGTGTGTAATGTTGGAACAGATTGTTGTCGAAATCGTAGGTTTGTTTGAATATTCACGATTTACGTATCTTATTTAGCAAGAAGAAATAAAGCAATACTCACTTCTCCTCGGTCGTTGATGAATGAGACGACGGCTTGTTGAAATTTAAACTGATTCAGCTGTGACCAGTAAATGTTGTACAGTGGTTGTCCACGCCACCTAAGCACAACCTAAAGTATGCGGCCCTCGTGATGTTTAAATGGCAACCTTATGACATCGTTGTGACAACGTTTAGCAACAACGTAGAATCCTCAACCTTTTTGAAAGGTTGGTACAACGTTGTAGGAAGGTCGCTACGTTGAGGCAACGTTGTGTGTTTGTTGGGCTTGCGCTGCTGACTTTTTTTTCCTGCTGCGCATCGAATAAAGCGAATAAAGTCACGCTTTGCATCGTCGATGTCCAAATTCCACAACAACATCACTATATCCATGGAACACGAACTTGCAGACTCTTTTAACAACGAGGAAATAATTGCACTTTTTAATTCAAAGCCAGGACAGCTTGTTAATACCGGCGAGACCAACTGAAGGACGGCATTTTCGTGTTGTAATGTCGGCCGTCCAAAAGACTTTGCTTGACAGCTTTACGGAGCGGCACTGTAACTGTCCAAGGTACTGTTGTATGATTTATATTATAGCATATGCACTAATAAACAAGTCAAAAGAATGAATGAATTAAATAAATATGGATTCTTAAATGTCAGTATTGCTTTTACTTAAAAAATATCAATACGTTTTCACAAATGTTTTATAAAAATAAAATGAGCAATTTTTATCATTTCAGCTATAGGCAATTATATGATTCAATTATACATAAGTTATATGACATTTATGAGGCATGTAGTATGTTTCTGTGTTTTTTTTTTTTTTTGTGGTGATCTTTATTATAGCTACGCAAATATTTTCTAAAACGTCTAGCAATAATTCGCCTACAGCTTGTTAGTTAATTATGAACACAAAAATAATTATAATAATAAAAATAAAATGATCAAAATAAAAAGATGAGCATTTTGCTGGATATAATAGTGCTTTATATGCTTTAAATCCTGCGATATATTTTCATATTAGTTTTTTTTTCACTTGCTGCATTCGTTATTTAATGTTTGAATAGTAAAACAAATAACAGCCATCGCTTAATTGGTTTCATTTTACCATCAAAATGTAGTATATTTTATATCATTATCAACTTTTTATATAAAAACGCAGTGTAATTTAAATAATTGTTTAAAATGAAATAATTTAAGTGCTGTGTTTTTATTAGTGAAAGTGCCCGCTCACCTTTGACAAGGCCTGTCCAAAATTATATTTCTGCCACTATAATGCAAATGCAATATTATTGTTGTCTTATCATTGTTTATTTTTCTGTTATGTTCAGAGATTTTAAATATTATTTATTTCCCCTCCAATTATTTTCAATCATCACGTTACATTTTGGTAATTTTCCCTCCAAATAAAATTTAGCCAGAGCTGCGCAACATATGAATAAATAAGGGTGCACATGTACCTATATTTAGCACCCCTATATGATAGAGCGGCATAACAGTGTTTAGTCACATGGTTGCTTTTGCTTTTATGAAAATAATAAATAAATAGTTTCGGCTCTTATTTAACTTTAATTGAACAAAGGGAGCCGTTTACATTGCGTTACCAAGGCAACTACTGATGCGTTTTGTGTAATGTTTTAAAGAGCTTTGTCGCAGCACGACAGTGGAAAATGAAACCGTATCCGTGCTGTCTGGCCCGGTTTGGCACGGAATGGAACAGTTCTGTTTAAAGAACGATTCAGCACGATAGTGGAAAAGCGGCTATAGTGACCTAGTCACTATTTTGCTAGAAGAACGGCTCAGAATCCCTCTGGACACTGTACAGGACTTGCATCTGCTATTCCTAAGATTAATTGATACAGAATCGGCAGCAAAAGAAGGCCCTACAACATACTAATGAAATATTGTGGTCTAAAAGTATAGTTATTATGTACACAAACATTCTGTAGCAGTAAATTGTGATTCATGTCTCTATGGTCTCATTGCCACATGCAAATGCGGAAAGAATATGAACAATATTTAATGCTTATCCAATTTTCCAAGAGACTGTGATTCACAGAATTTTTTCTGTTCACTTTTCCTTTTCCCTCCAGCTGCAAAAAAAAAAAAAATGCTTGTTTAGTTCTCTGGAGTGACAGTCAGAAGGAATTTATTTATATATTTATCTATCCTTTGGATGTATTTGTGACAAATGCTCCAGTTGCTAGTGCCTATGGGGAGAGCTGTCGAGCGTGACTTAGTCTATTCTCTGTTATAAGCGTGAGCACATATTGCAGTGACATCTTACACGGCTAACAGCAGCCTTCTTTCAGATGAGCCATGGCTGCAGGCTGGCTCCAGTGCTGGCACATCCGCATCCAGCCACTGCCATGCTGCTTATGCCCTCCAGGCCAGTGAAGTGGGCGTCCCTGAGTGAACCAGCAGGGAGTCATCGCATCCCAAAGACCTCTTAGTCTTCAAAAACTCCCACTTAAAAATCATACACTAAGATTCCTGGAAATGTTGTGTCACACACAAAGCAAGCGTGCGCATATTCATTACCAAAAACACACCAAAGCCCTCAACTCCAGGCTTAATAAAATCATTCATAGGTCTTGAGTCTCTCAGCATGGAGGATGGGGGTGTTTTGTGGGGCCCTTTGGCAATTGTATAGATTAAAATGTCATCTTTTCTAATGTCACCCGTAAAAAAAAAAACAAGCAACCTTTGACTAAACACTCCTGTTGAGGCCTGTCAGCATGTAGCTATAGGCCCCAGAAGGCTCCAGCGGCTCTGCAGACATCATCACTTTTAGCTCATGTGTGTTTAGCTCTGCTCACTTAAAAACCACCACACAGTGTCCTCCCCAAGCACTGAGTGCATGTCCTTGAGAATCTAAGGCCTCTAATGCACTCTCTTCAGATGTAAACATCAGTGTACAGGAATGGCCATCTTTTAGAGAACATTTACACAACATCGATCTAGCATAAAACCGAAGTTACATCCACTGCGTTTTGAAAACATCCTATGTCTATACAAAACATGAACAAAATGATCTGCATTTACACATATCCTCAAAAAAAATGACCAATAATGCTATAATACATAAGTAGTAACCTTGTGAAGGTAATAGTGGCTGAAACTGCAGTTCATTGGCTGGCCACTTGGGACTGGCTCCAAAAAGGAACAAATCCACATTGACTTCCATGTTAAAATTTACAGAAGGAAAAAGCCTGGTGCAAAATAATAATAATAATAATAATAATAATAATAATAATAAATAAATAATTTGGTGTATATAGCTAATATTACACTTCATGACAACTGTGAGGGGGTGAATTATTTTATAACTGATCAGTTTAATGTATATTAAGCCTTAACATTTTAAATAATTGAAAGCATGGCCATGTTGACTGGTATTTGCTGTTTAAAATCAAGTCACCTCAGCCTATAACCGTGCAGCTTTATACAGTTGAATGTCTTTTGGGGTAATTTCATTCAATTATCAAATAATATAGTATACCATGTACAATTGGAAGTACAAATGCTGTATTACGCAAGCGGTAACCTTGTAAAGCTAATAATGACTGAAACTGCAATTCATCAACTGGCCAGTGGGGGCCAGCCCCAAAAAAGAGTACATCCCTTTTGACTCCCATGTTAAAATTATCAAATTTTAAGTAGGAAAAATGGTGTTTAAAACCTGGTGCCAAAAATGTTTTGGTGTATATAGCTAATATTACAATTCATGACAACTGTGAGGGGGTGTACTATTTTATAACTCATCGGTTTAATGTATATTAAGCCTTAACATTTTAAGTAATTGAAGGCATGGCCATGTTGACTGATATTTGCTGTTTGTCGTCAAGTCACCTCAGCTCATAAGAGAGGCTGAACTTGGGATATCTTTCGTATTTGTGCTTTTGTTTTGTGTGTCTTTACATAGTTAAATGCCTTTTGGGTTTATTTCATAAAATTATCAAATATTATGATATATCATGTACATTTGGGAGCACAAATGCAAACAATAACCTCTTAAAGCTTATAGTAACTGAAACTGCAATTCCTCGGCTGACCACTGGGGGCTGGCTCCAAAAGGGAGCAAATCTTTATTGACTCCCATGTTAAAATGCCCAACTTTAAAGCACAAAAAAAGGTGTTAAAAGCCTGGTGGGAAAAATATTTTGGTGCATATAGCTAATATTACCCTTTATGACAACTGTGAGGGAATAAATTGTTTTATTTTTTATTTTTTTTACTCATCCATTTCATTTATATTAAGCCAGGGGTCACCAATCTCCGGCCTGGAGGGCCGGTGTCCCCGCAGGGTTTAGCTCCAACTTGCCTCAACACACCTGCCTGGATGTTTCAAGTATACATAGCAGACCTTAATTAGCTTCAGTTCAGGTGTGTTTGATTAGGGTTGGAGCTAAAACCTGCAGGACATCTGCCCTGCAGGAACAAGTTTGGTGACCTCTGTATTAAGCCTTACCATTCTGCATCGTTAACAGAATGGACACTTGAGCGACAGCCCAACCACAGAACTTAGCATGTCTGTTGTATTTGTGCTTTTCCTTGGCTTTACACAGTTGATTGTCTTTTGAAGTTATTCTTACAATTAGTAAATAATATGGCGTGCTGTACACAATTGTTGCATGCAAATGTACATTTTTGTCCCATCTTTGATGTACAACAATCTAGTATTCATGCAGATTCGTTTCCCTACAAAATCACCCTAATCATTCTTTAAAAATAGTTATTCAAGCCATTTGGTGAAATATGGTTTATATCGGAAAATGCATTTAAGAAAAAGAAACGCTGCTTTTAACATCAGTATTAATTACCATTTGATTTTGTGACTTTAAAAGTTACCCTTTGCTTGCGTCAACTTGTTGTGAGTTCCCCACAGACAGCTTAGACATTTAACAGTAATTATCTTCAAATGTCCTTGTGGAGGGCTGAATTATTTTATATCGTTTGGCTTAGAATTGTTTTACTTCTGATAGAATGTCATGCATAACAATAAAGCCACTCATTATGAACCCATCATTCACAACGACACAAATGTCATCATTACAGTCATTCTGGAAATTTTTATCTCCCTTTAGAGACACACAAACCTCCTGTCTCTGAATACTGACCTGATATTTCATTAGGAAATCACTTTCGTTATCCATGTTTTACCGCTATAGTGATCCCTGTAGTTCCATGAAATGTGCTAAAAGTCAAGATAAATGGTGTCACGTGATTAATTACAAAAGGATTCACGTCATTAGTTAGGAATTGATCGGTGCAAGCGTAATTAAATTGGTGAGTGAGTGTGTTATTCAAGCATTTGCATTTCACAAATTAAATTTGTCCTTAAGTGTTTAGTGTTTCTTAGGTTTTTTGTTTTGTTCTGTATTCATTAAGGTATTTTTTTGTCTTAAATATAATATAAGTAACATGTGAGAATTAATTAAAAAACATTAAAGAAATGGTTCACCTAAAAGTTGTTGCTTCATTAGTGCATTTTCTTTCTTTAGCTGAAACCATGATGATTCACAGTCATAAAAATATACTTATTACATCATTAAGCCTATTAAAACAGTCTACTACATGGAAATGAAGTAATTAAAGTAGTAATTAAATTAAGTAATAGTTAAGTAATTAAATATCATTACACTTTTCATTCACAGTATATTAAGTGAACGTTTCTTATTCTTATTAAACGTTTCTGATTCTTATTAAAGGGATACTGTTTACACTTTATTTACTCAGTGGTTCTAAACCTTTATGGGTTTCTTTCTTCTGCTGAACACTAAAGAACATGTTTTGAAGACAGCTGAAAACCTGTATTCATTTACTTCCCACATAGCAAAATTTCTCTGGCCCACACAATCAGCTTTTGCTTGGCCCACATGCCGCAGTGAATTAGGGTACATGATTTGACCAAGTCTAGCTTCCATACAAGGGCCAAACATGAACCATATTTGGGCCAAGTCTCAGCCAAGTTAATAAGTCATAACTGGGCCTGGATTGGGCCAGATATGTTAGCGTGTCATGACTGCAATTAGTTTAATAAACCCATGAAGCAATTTGTTTTATGGCCACACTTTTTTCTCAAAGTGGCCCGATTTGTAAATTTTTTTTCTTTACTCAAAAATAATTTAAAGGTATTTCAAAAGTGGGTCAAGATAAGCCAAACTTACGTGGCTCACATATACATTTTTAACATCTGGGCCAAATATTACATTTGATATATGGCCCACGTCTTGTATGCTGCCTTAAAGACATTGCTACCTCTGCCAAACCTGAGCCATGCTTGGCCCACATGCTGTATGCCAATGTCGGATGACAGCCTGCTGTGCCAGCTTCATGGCAAATCTGGGCCAGAATTATTTGCTACCCTGGTTCCATAGTGGGAAATCAATAATATGCTATTTTGGTGACTTCAAATCCACATTAGATTGTGGTCTTTTCAAAAGAGTGTGTAGCTACAAATGCCTGTGCATCAGCATAGCGGCAGATTCAAAACAGGAGTGACGCTATCTGAAAAAAAAAAAAAAAAAACAGAAAATGTCTAAAGAAGTGTTTTATCCTGCGTTCACACTAGATGTGGATGAAGCGTCACGCACGAGTGATTTACATGTTAAGTCAATGCAAAAATGCGCATAGACATCTAAACTTCAGCGGACAATTGCGTCATGTCAAGACCTTGCTTTTGTAGGGAAATGATTATGACGTAGTTCCTGTTGTTGGTGTCCCGGGGAGGAAATCGGATTCTGAAGGACTGCTGCAAGCCTCCATCATCCAGGTGTAGTTTCTGGAGGAAGTGATGAACTGGTTGCACCTCAGAAAGGATCTAGTGGATTAAGACATAACACTAAATGAATCTACACTGTTTTGACCCTTTATAAAGCACATAAACACAGCTAACAAACAGCTAACACAGCTGAACAAACAAGATCCTGTTTCTGTCTACTTTTCTGAAATTGATTCGTTTGTTAAGTGGTGTGATGAAAACTTTTTAAAAGTAAATACAAAAAAAACAAACAAAAAAAAACAAACAAAGGAAATAATCTTTGTTCCCAAGTGTGTTATCGAGCATTTACCAGTGTTTGTACATAATCAAGAAATCACTCAGGTACAGTCATACTAGTATTTGGGAGTTCACATAGACCGGTCTTTAACATGGGTCACTCTGTGAGAAGCTTCACCAAAGACTGTATTTTCTACGAAGGTTTTATGGTGTTGATAAGAAAATCATGTACTCATTTTATCAAGCTGTGTTTGAAAGAGTTATCAGGTATGGTCGATCTACATGGTATGGCAATCTTTCTGTAAATCTGAAATCAAAATTTTTTAATATTATCAGAACTGCTAAAAGACTAGGATCTGAAAATTTTACTAGTATACAAACACTTTACTAGCAATGCACTCTGAATGAAGCTAAAAGAATTTTAAGTAACCCATCTTATGTACTCTTCCCATCTTACGAACTTTGACCTTCTGGAAGAAGATACAGAACTTTCCGCTGGAAACGGAACAGATTTAAGAACTGTTTTATTCCAGTGTCAGTCAGACTATTGAACACTGAACAATAGTGTGTGTAATTATTTTGCATGTTGACTTATTCTTTTAAATTGTTATTGTGGCAAAACCTGCTGAAGTGCTGTGTAAGTCTACAGAAAATTTCCCCTTGAGGAATAAAAAAGTATACAAACAAACAAACAATACTATCCCAATAAAATCCAAGTTAGCCTTTTAGCAATGAAGCTAGAGTCAACGGGCAGACCAAAGCCCTACCCATGATGCGAATCCGCGTTTATTGTGAAGGGAATTTGATGCTCAAAAGAAGAAAATTTGATGCGTGAATGAAGTTAGTAAACTCAAAATGTTTACGCATCTATTTATGCGCGAAAAGTGCAATTTATCAGCACATAAAGAATGTGGTGTGAACTTAGCGTCAGACAAAAGAAGTCTACAGTGTTCATCTGTGCATCCTAAAACTTCAGTTATTTAGGGAGACAAAAGATTCCAGTTAGTGTGCTCTTTTATTTTTTAAGACCTTTTAAGCTACATATTACATGAAATATTAAAACGTGTCATAATAAGTGCAGTTTAATGACTAACTTTCCATTTTTGGGTGATCTAAGTTAAATTTTAATTATGTTATATGTTTTTTTTTTTGTTTTTTTTTTGTTTTTTTTTTTAATAGCATCAGCTCCCATGTTCAACAACAACCCAGTCCGTCTCATCGCAACCGTTGGGAAAGACGTGTCTCTAGAGTGCCGTCCTCGTGCTTCACCCAAACCCAGAATCTCATGGAGGAAAAACGACCGAAGACTTCAACCCAGCCGAAGGTAAGTAAGAGAGTCCCAGCTGAAGCGCAGTTTAGCTTCGTGACCGAACATGTTTTGCATGAAACTGTGATAATTATCAGGATTCGGGATGAAGCAGTGGCAGTCCACTCCTAAGGGTCTGTGTTTTTAATTGATTCCAATTAAATATGCCCATAAACACGCATACATTTACATGAATCTGTGTGCTCAGGGGCTTTAATCAATGTTCTTGTCCAATGATTACCGGTCTCATGCTGGGTTTAGCTCTGCTGAGGTGCGATGCGGTGACAGGTTTGTTTGCACTCTCACAGCTATTAAGCTAGTTTGCTATGCAAGGTTGCATTGTGATTGATGTCATGCTGATTTCCTATTATTGTCAGGTTCATTCTTTTGGATTTTATATATATAGCAGTTGCCAAAAGGGATGTCAGGCCTAGGAAAAATGCTAAATTTGTCCTTTATTTTGTCCAATGTTAATATTTGAATTGGTTTAGCTGTATTTTGTTTACTATATTTGATTTCTAGGGACCTTTTTTTCAAATAATATTTAAGTTAAATATAACCTATAACATATGGAAAGCAAGATCAGTTTCTTTGGAATACTGAATTTATTAGGTGTTTTAAAGAGCCCCTAATATGCATTATAAAGGGGTATATATTAGTTTTAGGGGTCTCCAACAACAGGCTGACCTGCATGCAATTGTTTTTACCCAATTATCCCAATGGCTCTCATATGATTTGTTCAATGATTCATTTGTTTTCAAACCCCTTCTTTGCATGAGGCTAATTTGCAGCGATTGCAAGTAAATTTTTCTCATACAGAGCAGTTGGCTAGATCTATGCATTATAGCTTTTATATTATAGAGTAAAATAACAGATAAACAAAGACTGCTGTTCAGTTAATTTTCCCAGCGCATAAACAGCTCTCGTTAATAGTTAACATGCTTTTACTTTCATATTCGACATGAAACACACATTTACCTATAGGGATGACATCCCACCCTACACATAATTTTCTCTTCATATAGCCATATATGCCTACACTGAGAAAAAAAATTATTCAAAGATGATTCCTTGGATTTACTCAATTTTTTATGTTAAGTGGTTGTAAACAATTTATTTGGGCTGAATTTAATCAAACTAATTAAGTTGAACATGAATAAATTTAATTTGTTTGTTTAAATTCAACACAAATAAGTTGTTTGCAACAGTTCTGCATGCAACACTTTTTTTCAGCATATTTCATAGCTAAATACACTGTGATATAGCTTGGTTCAGATCGTATCGCTTTCTCACTACAATCAATCCACTCCAGAGTTTATTTAAATCAAGCCGAGACCACTTCTTTCAGGCAATCTCCGACCGATTGTTTTGGTGCGAAGCCGAGCGCGATTGCTGGATTCACATATGCGAAACAAGCTGCGGTGACTAGTATAGGTGTAACGGTTCACAAAAATCACGGTTCGGTTCGATACGACACAGTGGTGTCACGGTTTGGTACAGTGTTGCCAGATTGGAAATGTCAAAGTATCATACCAGAACCTCAAAATTATCGTATTTGGAGGAAAATTATCGTACAAACGTCAAACTGAAAGTATACAGCTATTATCTAGACACATAGCGTTTTGACACAACGTGCAAATCAACACAAAACGTTAAAAAAAACTAGGTACCTTAGTGGGAAGGTTCAAACTCCACCTCCGAGTTGCTGTCATTGAATGTTGCATGTTGCCAGATGTTGAGGGATTTATTTTTTCGTACGAATTGGATGCCATAATGGACTGCAAAATAGTGCTGGTTGGCTTGAAAGCAGTGCACACTCTGAGGTGTGCATGCTTTGTTTTGATGAGACTAACTTTGGAAAAAAACACGTTCACAAGACGCATTTGAATGGGGAAAAACGAGAACATCAAGGGAAAACTCCCATCCTTCTCACCTTCCTTTATAGCTTGAATTGTTTTAACATTATTGCTTAAAAGATCGACCTTAAACTGAAAACTACTGACCTAACCAGTCACATGCAGCAGGAGCGTTAACTCATGAGAGAGAGCCATTCTCCACGTTGATTGGCTGGGAAGAGGCAACATAAGATGAGATAGAAAACGTCCCTAACGCCACCTACTCCTCCCAGACAGAACAGAAAAGATGCAGCTAGATCAATAAGAAGCCCAGAGATTACAATGAAGTTACTTTTAAATGCCATAAAATTCTGAAATTTTCGTACATTATAGGATTTTTCTCATTATTGATCGTACATCGTACAGAGGTCGAAATTATCATACAAATCCGATTATTATCGTACGTCTGGCAACACTGGTTTGGTATGTTTTTGATAGAGCAAAAAAAGAAAAAAGCCAGAGGACTTCTCTGATTTTAATTTACCCGCCTTATTATTAGTTAACAATAATAACTGTGCTGTGTTCTTATGGGTGGTGTCTGATATTGGACATATGATATTGACATATAACTTATTATTTGCACACGTCATCTTAATAGCAGCAACGGTCTTTTCATGAGCTGCATTATTAGTTTCATCTTAGTGAATACATGTTCTTTAGAGATGGTGAACGCGGGATCAGTCACACGATTGACAGCATCGTGATTATTAAATGAAGGATTAGATCACATTAGAACATCTCGTGCTTAAAATGTGTAGATTCAGTGGCAAACACTGTTACCTGAAAACTGTCCCACCGGCTTTACTGTGAATGCTTTAGTCATTTTCATTGCAGACTTTAACCACTGGAAATCTTTTATCCACACTTTTAGCCACACTTTTAATGAACTTGACATTCATTACATGATCAATGATCAGATGTGCCATTATTTGTTACTTTGGGTGGTTTCTCAAACTAAATCTGTCAGTGTTAGACCAAGCTGGAAATGGCTGGAAACCAGTCTGGAAATGGCCAAAACCCCTCTAAAACCAGGCTGGTCAACCAGCTAAAACCAACCAACCAGCCTAGGCTGGTTTAAGCTGGATTTTTCAGCAGGGTAGTGTTTGGGGAAGGCAGCATATTGCCTGCCATGCCATTTGGGATGCCATGATGAGCGTTGTTGCACTAAAAACATTATGTTTTGTAAACTTTCTCTTTTATCTTTTTAGATATTAGTCTGAATCGTTTGGTTTGTAATGCGTTCCGAACAGAAAGTCTCATACTGAACGGTTCAATTTGAATACGCGTATTGTTACACTCTTAGTAACTAGGGAAAAGTGACAAGTTCCGAAAGACAAGTCTATGTGTGAAAGTACCCAAATAGATGTAAAATGAACCGCACAGTGTATGGGCTCACTTTACATCTCCTTTAATAAGATTCCAGCGTTTTATCCATTTTATAGTTTAAGAATGTTAATGTAAGCATATTTTAAAACATATACGTTAGAACAGACTGCGGGGTTAAATGTAAGTGCTCAGAGTCAGTCATCTACGGCACACTGCTTTATTCATCTGTTACAATCTTGTACATGTAACCTCATTAGAATTGAAGTATAGCTTATTTGAGCCATAATATTGTAGACCCTGTTAGCTGATGGCTCATCCGCTGTGGCCATTCATTTATGCATAATCTTATATCAGCACAGAGGAAAATGAGCACCATGAACAAGCTCTTGATGGAGAAGACGCGTCAGTCATCATGAGTGACAGATGTGAAATTATCGGCCCCCGTCGAGCGCTGTAGGCGATAGGGCTGCTGTTTAATAAAAGAGATTCTCCAACACCACCACACACACACACACACTCACATGCTGTGCTGCCTATTCATCTGAAAGAATTAATAATATTAATATTATTTTCATGGTGGCTTTGGTTGTGTTGTGATGGTTTATGAAAGAAGCTGAAGAGCAGATTGTAGAATATTGCAAATAAGTGGAAGTAAAACAAACACTGGGTTAATAATGTATTAGTTGGAGACATGGGCTGCGTTCGAAGCTGCATACCACCAAATAGGTACTGCATTTGAATTTAAATGTACTACTCAGCCTTTGGAAAATGTGAGCAGTATGAATGAAACTCGGACGTACTGCATCCACCATTTTGTCATGATCACGTGACCTACCTGCATGAGTTGCGTCGCCATACTCTCATTCATGAATTATCTTACAGGGCATCGTGGGAAAGCGTAGCATTCATTGGATGCACATTTAAAAATCACGCTGAAAGAAGTAGATCATATGGGTATTTCTCGCATACTGTTTTTAGCTAATTTTATGGTAACACTTTACAATAAGGTTCATTAGTTAATGCATTTACTAACATGAACTAATCATGAACAACACATGTACAGCATTTATTAATCATAATTGAACATTTACTAATGCATTATAAACATCCAAGTCCATGCTTGTTAACATTAGTTAATGCACCATGAGTTAACATGAACTAACAATGAACTACTGTATTTTCATTAACTAACGTTAACCAACATGAACAAATACAGTAGTAAATGTATTGTTCATTGTTTGTTCATGTTAGTAAATGAATTAATTAACATTAACTAATGAACCTTATTGTAAAGTGTGACCAATTTTATGAAAGTATGTGATTTTGGACGCAGCCATATTATCAATTGTGTAAGCCTCTGCAATTTGGTATCTTAAGGGCACAGTTTACCCAAAGATAACAATGTAGTCAAGTGGGTCTAAACCAGGGGTGGCCAATCCTGTTCCTGGAGAGCCACCTTCCTGCAGATTTCAGTTGCAACCCATATCAAACACACCTGCCTGTAATTATCACGTGGCTTTCAGGTCCTAATTAATTGGTTCAGGTGTGTTTGATATGGGTAGCAACTGAAATCTGCAGAAAGGTGGCTCTCCAGCAACCTGGTCTAAACATTTATAAAGTTAAAATCAGAATTATTAAACCTCCTTTGAGTTTCTTTTTCTTTTTTAAATATTTCCCAAATTATGTTTAACAGAGCAAGGACATTTTCACAGTATGTCTGATAATATTTTTTTTCGGTAACACTTTACAATAAGGTTCATTAGATAATGCATTTACTTACATGAACTAATCATGAACAACACATGTACAGCATTTATTAATCATAATTGAACATTTACTAATGCATTATTAACATCCAAGTCCATGCTTGTTAACATTAGTTAATGCACCATCAGTTAACATGAACTAACAATGAACTACTGTATTTTCATTAACTAACGTTAACCAACATGAACAAATACAGTAGTAAATGTATTGTTCATTGTTTGTCTATCTTAATAAACGCATTAATTAACATTAACTATTGAACCTTATTGTAAAGTGTGACCTTTTTTTCTTCTGGAGAAAGTCTTATTTGTTTTATTTTGGCTAAAATAAAAGCAGTTTTGATTTTTTTTTTTAACTAAAAGACCCCTTTAAGCTAATTATTTTTTCATTTGTCGTTATACAATAGCTTGCCTAATTACCCTAATCTGTCTAGTTAACCTAATTAACCTAGTTAAGCCTTTAAATGTCACTTTAAGCTGTATAGAAGTGTCTTAAAAAATATCTAGTAAAATATTATTTACTGTCATCATGGCAAAGATAAAATAAATCAGAAATGAGTTATTAAAACTTTTATGTTTAGAAATGTGTTGAAGAAATCTGCTCTGTATTAAACAGAAATTGGGGAAAAAATAAACGGGGGCGAATAATTCAGGAGTGTTAATAATTCTGACTTGCAAACTATTTTTTTTTTTCTTCTGTTGAACACAAAACACAATGTTCTGAGGAATGTAGGGAAAAAGCAGGTAATGTCATCCATAGTAGCAACAAAAAACAATATGGTAGTCAAATAATACTTTTTGTTTTTTCCAACTCTCTTCAGTATTTCTTTCTATGTGTTTATCAAAAGAGATACCCTTATGCCGCATTAACACTGCACTGTTCAAGCGACTCCATTCCAATTTGTTTTTTTTGTTTTTTTTGTGGAGATATGACCCATGTACGTGTAAGCTGGAACAAATCACATGGATTCTGATTTACTCAAATCAGATTCAGGCCTTGTTTATATGTGGAAATTTATCCATTATGAATCAGATCTGTGTTTTCATGTTTGCAGTGTAAGCAGGTAGATCGGATTTTCGCCTGTCAATGCGAGTCGAGCGTCATTAAAAACCATAGCGAATGACATCAAGTCTGACACTTTCTTTTCAAAACAGACTTCAGCAAAGTCCCAAACCTTAAATCTCATACACGAGGACTTAAACAGCTTTCATATTGTCATATAGCACAGGTATTTAAGCATGTGAATGAGAGCGAGAGAGCACAATGTCCGCCAAGTAACCAACATTAACTAATATAAAACTGTTGCATATCACGTGCATAAATCATGCCATGGACATTACATTAAGATGCCTAAAAGTTAAAAAAGCCTATAAATCAAAAGAAGATGGACAAATGAGAACCTTTCAGTCATAAACTAGAAAAACAGCTTGTCAAAAACTGCAAACAGATTACATACAGGAATAGAGGAAAAAAGCACTCTTTAATTATCATAGATATATACACTAGATGTCGACTGGCCTATTGTTGTCTATTGGATGGAATGCGTCAATAGTGCCGCCATCTTGCTACAGGGTAGCGCTCCTTTGAAATGAATGTGGGACCAATGTACAGTGGAGGACTGTGGCCATCCAAAGCCAGAGATATACACATTTAGACATATATCTATGATCGGGAGTTTTCCTGGATGTTAGTATGTAATTTTTTTTTCTATTTGCGGAAATTATAATTTTACATCACTTTTCTACATTGATGGATCAGTGACCGCACGGGCATTCCTGACAAAAAGCTTGTGTTTGTGTGTACAGAAATTTACTATTCACCCTCCCTGTTAAATCTGATCTAATCATGTCCTGAAACACAGCTCCTCTCCTGCTTTCACTACTTATACTGACGGAGGGAGCGATTCGTTTGTGAATGATCCCCCGATCGACTCTTTCACTAACGTTAGCCGACAATAATACAAGTTTCTGGCATCGCAGCATCTCGTTGTCATATTTCTTTTGCATTGTTTGCTGATTTTATTCAACAAAACTAGCATAAGCCGAGTGTTTAGTGCGAGTTGGAGCTTCTTTGTCCTATGGTGAATGTAGTAAGTGACTGTTATCATCAATAACGTTACCTGATTAGCACAAAAGTTCAGAACATACAAAAACAGAAAAAAAAACTTAATATTACCTATGAAATGTTCTGCCTTTGTGCTTTGATTTCTTTGTTTGCTCGTTTCTACACCCGTAGACAGCGCTAAAGTCCCGCATCTTCACAAAATAACACTGTCTTGACTAGTGCGGTTGAATGACATTTGTCCTGGGAGCACTGTACCAATGTGGCGGCGCTATTGACGCATGCTCAGGGTCGCTATGCGATATCTAGTGTATATATCTATGTTTAATTATCAGCTGTTAGTCAGTCAAATGGAGACGATCGAATACGAGTCACTTTTAAAAGATGATGTAAGCAGGTCATCAAAAAAAAAAAAGTCGGATACAGTCACAAAACCGGAATTGACCATCAAGATCTGCAGTTTAAATGCAGCCATAAATGCAGGTTTGAAGCAACAATGTTAAATCTTTATTACTAACTCTTATTGTTTAATCTGTATAACTGTTTCCCAGTTTAATGTAGCTTTATTTATATATTATACATATTTTTGAGATCTCCTTTGTGTTGCAATGTAATTAAGGTTCTGGTTAATATTAATTAACATTAGTTTGCTTTTGTGTTATGAATAAGCTTTTGATCGAGTAAGTTGCACACAGGAGCATCACTATAGTGATGTCAATCTTGTTATTATCAATAGCTTAATGAAATGTTTTAAAATTATAGAGCAGCTAGGTGGCTCGGTGGTTAGCACTGTTGCCTCAGTGCAAGAAAGTCGCTGGTACAAGTCCCGGCTGGTCCAGTTCTCATTTCTGTGTGAAGTTTGCATGTTCTCAGAGCGTTAGTGTGGGTTTTCTCCAAGTGCTCCGGTCTCCCCCACAGTCCAAAAACATGCTCTATAAGTGAATTGGGTGAACTAAATTGCCATGGATAATCAGATCAAATTTATATTGACAATCACCAAAATGACACAATTTGGATTAAAGCCTATAAGGAGTTCTAAAACATTATTTATGTGGCATAAATACCACACATACACCCATACACATACACACATATACACACTCTAGGGACATCAGACAGTTATTTTAAATATTGTAAATAGGTCCTCTTTATAAAGAGTCTTAGCAAAACCTGTTTTAGATCTCATCCACCATTAGACAAAAATAGTGTTCTATTATATAATTAGTTATTATTTATTAAGGTGTAATTTTCTTCCTAACATTACCACCAGTTTTTTTTTTTTACACACCTCTGATTGTCGTCATCCTAAGAATTCACACCTTGCTTATTTTGAATGCCGAGAGCCACTGGCATCAAACATGTCCTAATTTACTCCTGCCAAGACTGCTGTGAAACCTGAAGCGTGTGTCTCTGAAGACAGTTTTAGTGTTTCATTCCCATTACATTTTCCCCGGTTTCTCTTTCTAAAGGACACACATGTTCAAAGTCAATGCTGACATTTGCATTGCATAATTTTGCGCTAATTTCTAACCTTTGCATGATCACTTTGAATTTCATAACGAGATGCAAGCGCACTAAAGATCTTAACCCTGTAAAGCCTTCTTCTTGTTTGTGATGCACAGATTCTTGGCTTAACAAGGAACATAATCTAACTTTTACTGTAAAATCTATTATACAAGGTCTGGTGCATTGCCTGAATGATATATATATATATATATATATATATATATATATATATATATATATATATATATATATATATATATATATATATATATATCCCTGTTGTATAAATGCAATATCACACTCGTAGCAGTGCGATATGGCTGTATATGTGCTAATATACAGCTATATCGCACTGCTACTCGTGTGATATTGCTCATATACATATTTTTTTTTATTTCATTTATTTATTGTTTCTATTTTATTTTATTTTTTTTATTTTGAAACTCTGAATAAAATGTTTGTTTGTTTTTGAAGCCAACTTTATTAGCCATCCAGTGAATGTAATGATTTAATGTGTGATGGATCATATTTAATAATTCATAACCTGTCAAATTAACTCATCTGTAAAACCTAAATAGTTAAGGTAACTCGAGTCGTTTGAGGTAACCTATTGCAACAAACCATTTAAGTTCAAAAACTAATCCTGATGAGTACTGTGAACTTGCTTCATTAAAGTAAACGAAGCAATTTGAGCACAGTAAAACCCAATAAATGAAGAGATCTCAAACCAACTGAGTGCTTTAAAACTCAATAAGTTAAGGTAACTCAAACTGTTTGAGTAAACCGATTGCTTGAAACTGTTTGAGTTCAAAAAGTAATCTATATGAGTATTGTGAACTTACTCCATTTAAGTTGAAGTACTGAGGTATTTAATTAACTCATTACTTTCAATGCTGAGTTCAAATGTCTTTTCAAATGAGTAGAATTAACTTTCAGTCAATTTTGAGTTAACTACCTTCATTTCATTTGATAAAGTTGATTGTTGGGTTTTACAGTGTACTCAGTTAAACATTTCCTCACATAGTTTATTGACACGTTGTATCTGAAAATGTATTTAAAAAAATTTAGAAAAATACTGATTTTATGCAATCATATTTATATTAGGAGGTATTTTAGGATTAGATTTTAATGTTTATGTATTTTACATATTGTTTTGTTGGTGTCTATGTACAGCAGAACCTTTTTTCTGAAACATATTTCTCCTATGAGAGATTTTACCTTGACCAAGACACACGCATATTACATTATTTTTTCACCTTTCATAACTAAATTCATTTATTCATTCATTTTCTTGTCGGCTTAGCCCCTTTATTAATCCAGGGTCACCACAGCAGAATGAACCGCCAACTTATCCAGCAAGTTTTTACGCAGCAGATGCCCTTCCAGCCGCAACCCATCTCTGGGAAACATCCTCACACATTCACACACACACTTATAAACTACGGACAATTTAGCCTACCTAATTCACTTGTACCACATGTATTTGGACTGTGGGGGAAACCGGAGCACCCGGAGGAAACCCACGCGAACGCAGGGAGAACATGCAAACTCCCTACAGAAACGTCAACTGAGCTGAGGCTCGAACCAGCAACCCAGAGACCTTTTTGCTGTGAGGCGACAGCACTACCTACTGCACCACTGCTAACTAAATTCATCTTGGCCAAGGTCACCAAAACTTAAAACAGATCTGATGACAGGGAAAAAAATGTTAAAATACACTTACAAAATAATAAAAATGATGCATTACACACATGCAAATAATTCCAAACACAGCTTTATTAACAGGTATGTGAGACCCAAGTCCCAAATTCACTACATATTTATCACAGGCCGTACATAGTGTGCAAGTGGAAGCTGACAAATTTATTTACAGACTGCCAAATTGGCTTGTATGTTGATATTCATCACCCGCCAGGGTCAGTTTTCATCTGGCATTCAACCATTTGATCACCCTATCATATAATAAATTATTTTGAGCTAAAATGACCTTACTTTCTCTCTCTAGAAGCTGCAAATAATTTGATGACAGAGGAAAAAAAGGTTCAAATACACTCTCGCTTGATAATAAAAGCGATGCCCTTACACACATCCAAATAAATACAAACACACCTTAACTAACAGAGAGACCCGAGTCCCAAATTCACCACATATTCATCACAGGCCGTACTCAAGTTCGCAAGTGGACGTTGCAAAATTATTTACGGGCTTTTCTGCTGACAGTGGTGCTGTTGCAAAGCAGGCAATTTATTCTGAGAAATAGCCAGTGGGATTTGCGCTCTTTTCAAATTGTCCTGCAAAAAAAAAAAAATGGCTTTGCCAGCCCAGCGGCCCCCGACCGGCCGTAATGCACAACCACACACACACTCGCTAAAAATGACCATACACAGCACAAAAGCCGGCTCTCACCTTGACACCCTTCCTCACTTCCCGCTGCTTATCAAGCCATAGTTCCATTCTCTCAAATCAATAATTCAGGAGTAATGGCGTAACCAGCATTCAGATGCTTTTTGCCCTTCCACAATGAGAGATACAGTACAGACAGAAGAAAGAAGCGTGCCTTACCGCAGCAGCACGATTTGGAATCATTCATAAAGTGGTGCACATCACATTCGAAATGATGTTGTCTGCCGTTTGATAGATGTTTGTTTATACACACTGACTGCTGATAGATGGGAGAAGTGAGCGGTCCAGGAATGCTCCGTTCTTCAGGTAACAAGGTGATGAATAGACTTTGATGTGATATATTGTGTGGCAAATTTGTCAGAGAAGGACAATTTATTGTGTTTTGGTTTGAAGGCTTGGCAAGGGCAGATTTTTTTTATGAAATTTTAATGAATTGAAACAGGCAGTATGCCTAACATAAAAAGGCATTTTGCTATTTAATTTGAACATTTAGTTTAGTTTAGTTTAGTTTAGTTTAGTTTAGTTTAGTTTAGTTTAGTTTAGTTTAGTTTAGATAATTTAGCTGTGCCTTTACTATATGAGCACTGTGTTATGTCTTAAAGATTGCACAGTTTTTTTTTTTTTGTTTGATTGTTTTTCTTTTCTTTTTAACATATTTTCCTATTTTAACATACTTTGTATTTTTTTATTGTTTATGTAAACATTTAATTGTCATTGTGTATGAATTGCCTATTTTATTTGTATTTTTTATTTTATTATTTTATTTTATTATTTTATTTTATTTGATTTTTTTATTTTTTTATTTTATTTTATTTATTCATTCATTTTTTATTTCATTTTATTTTATGTATTTATTTATTTTCATTTATTCAATTATTTTCTTTTCAGCTTTGTCCCTTTATTAATATGGGGTCGCCACAGCGGAACTCTACGGATGATAAAGCCTACCTAATTCACCTCTACCTCATGTCTTTGGACCCATGTGAACGCTAGGAGAACCTGCAAACTCACACAGTAATACCAACTGACCCAGCCGAAGCTCGAACTAGCGACCTACCTAGCACTACCTACTGAACCACCGAATCGCCTTATTTTATTTTATTTTATTTTGGTTTAGTCTTTATTACATTATTTATTCATTCATTTTCTTTTCGGCTTAGTCCCTTTATTAATCCGGGGTTGCCACAGCGGAATAAACTGCCAACTTATCCAGCACATGTTTAACACAGAGGATGCCCTTCCAGCTGCAACCCATCTCTGGGAAACATCCATACACACTCATTCACACTCATACACTATGGACAATTTAGCCTACCCAATTCACCTGTACCGCATGTCTTTGGACTTGCATTTATTTGCTATTCTGTCATGCAACTGTTTTGGCACAACCTTGTGACTAAATAGTACGTAAGTTAGTGTATGCTCCATTCTGCTGTCTATGTTTCTGTCAGCTTTAAGATTGGAGAAGATCAAACATTCTATTTACATATATATAAATATATATAATTATTTTCTTGTATCGAAAATCTATATTTTTTAAGGTATCGAAGGTGAAAATTCCAGCATTGTGACAACACTATTACCACGTTTCACATCATTTAAATGTAAATATGTGGTCTGTGTAAATGATTCCTATTACATTAAGTTCTATAGTTTGCATAGCCTAGTAAATATATAAAGAAATTATACATGCAATGATGGTCAAATATCTTCAGAACCCATGATGTGTTTACATCCATCAATACCTTTTGCATTTTGGTGTAACTACATGATTGTTTCTCTCTTGAGATAAAGAAGTTGCTTTTGTCTGAGCAGAAAAACAATTTAGTTTAGAGTACAGTACATCCGGTACGTTTGAGGAAAGCAATTATGCTAATGAAGGCCAAAAGTAGCCGTTGTGAATGACTGTCTGAACCCTTCACAATGATTCAAGGAAAATGCAGTAAGTTATTGGAATATTCTAATTCTACTGTTGTGTTATCATTATTGTGTTATTGTAAAGTTCTGTTTTTTTGTTGGATTGAAATGATAAGCTATTATATATATATGGTTCTTCAGGTCAACGTGGTTGTTTTGTTGTCCTGTTGTTCAGGAAATTATTCTCGCAAGGTCAAAATAAATGAAAAAAAGTCAATTAATTCCATTTCATTTCATTTTAAACTAATCCAAAATTTAACGCCCTGTTTCTCAGGAAATAGTTCCCCCAAGTTCAACATTTTGATGGTTGAAACACCAAAAATCATATACATACTGTATATAAACTTTATAACTTTTAAAATTTAATTCAATTCAATTCAATTTAATTTAATTTAATTTTATTTTATTTTATTTTATTTTATTTTAATTTATTTTATTTTATTTTATTTTACTTTATTTTATTTTATTTTATTTTATTTAGTTTTTAAAATAAATGCAAAATAAGCGTTTGGTAGTCCTATGTTCAAACTGTTCACTTAGCGTTCACACTGTTATTTTAATAATCAAACCTATATTAAAAAGTAAATAAATATCTCTATATATTTGGTTCAAGTTGCTTTCACATTTCAGTTGAATAACTTTAACTATAGTCAACATATTTGTCTTCTTGTTTTGTTTAGCTTTGGAATGACAGTGTTCACACTTATTTGAATGAGGCACAAGCAGAGCAATCAAAGAATTCATTTCAAATAAACCAAACCAAGTGTGAACACACCCTTATAATCCATTTTGAGCTTTAGCTTGCTGCTACTTTAGGCCAGTCTGAGTGCTTGCCATAAATACTATATAGATTTGGCTACTTCTTCAAATTGTATTAGTTTTTTCCACCCATTTTTTTTTTTTCATCTACCAGATTGAAATAAGTCAGGCCTCTTATAAAAGTAATAACGCATCTCTGCTCAGCAAGCTGAATGGTTTGAGGGATCCTTCACGTCTGCAGCACAAACAGAGCTGGATGAGGTATGTGCTGAAGTGTAGAGTCTCTTCAAATCCTTAACCTTAAGAATAAACAGTACGCTTGCCTCACAAGTAATCAGATTTAAAATAATCAGATGAGCACCGCTAAGGTTATGAAAAGACATATAATGAAATGGTGCATGAGCTACAGTTTAGCATAGAAGATCCAAGACAGAATCGCATTACTTGTTTGAATCACTTACAACACTAGCACAGGAAGATGACGGAAAACTAGAGGCTTTCAAAGCAGACTGCTGCGTCTGGGTTACAAAAATGGCACTGGCAAGAGAACAGAACATTCAGTAGATGAAGATTTTTGTCTAAGATGTTTGTCTAATTAAATGACATTGCTGCA
Organism: Danio rerio; assembly: GCF_052040795.2. Taxonomy (NCBI): domain Eukaryota; kingdom Metazoa; phylum Chordata; class Actinopteri; order Cypriniformes; family Danionidae; genus Danio; species Danio rerio. Next base: position 45,362,293 of record NC_141038.1, on the reverse strand, counting down.
TGAAAATAATCAAGTTAATTATTTTTAAAAAAAGCAATAAGATCATTATGAATAATTTGCAGAAAAAACTAAAATTATACTATTATATTATTTATTTAAAAATATTTATTATATAATTAAAAAATAATTATATATATATATATATATATATATATATATATATATATATATATATATATATATATATATATATATATATATATATATATATATATATTTCTTAAGGGTGTTAATAATATTGATTTTAAATTGTTTATTATTATTATTATTATTATTATTATTATTATTATTATTATTATTATTATTATTAAAAACTTTTATTTAAGCTGAAATAAAACAAATGGGACTTTCTCCAGAAGAAAAATTATTATCGAAAAAAATTCACAGAAGGGCTAATCATTTCAGCACAGGCTCATTGTGAAATCGTGCCCTGTATACATTTATAGAGAGTGCAAATTATGTAGCCAGAGCTACGTATAGTATGGCTGCATTTCGCCTTTAAAATTAATACTACGTAAGCCACCGCTGACAGCTTCTGTTTTTGTGCGAAGAGCTTATCATTTACCTTAGTGTGGACGGTTTTCTGCTCGTAGCGAAAAAAGTTTGCCGTATATGTCGGCGAACTTGAGATGCAGAGAGGAGTTGACCGGGATAATGGGGTTTGAGTATGGTAAAAAAACGGTTCCAGAAAGCAGGTTAAAAAAAAGACAAAAAATAAAATAAACAAGTAAATAACAGGGTGAGAATGTGGTATGATCTCAAAATGTGGTAAAAAAAGAAAAAGAAACGGCCAACCGCGAGGGCTTTTCTTTTTCTGCATTGCTTTTGAAAACACTGTTGGTTGGGTTTAGGGAAGGTAGTGGGTGTATCATTTGGTGCTTTTGTAAACACTATCGGTTGGGTTTAGGGAATGGGGTGGGTTGGGGTAGTCAATAAATCAGGCAGTGAATCAGTCAGCAGCAGCCTCTGGAGGATTTAAGTGAAAACAAAACAAAAAAATAAATAAAAAAAACGTACCTCCTGGGACATATTTCGCGCTGTCTAGAAATGTATATAGGGTTATGTATCAATAATGAGCCTGGTTTGAATAATTTTGCCTTCAACTGTAGGTAGCACTGTGTTCATTCAGCATTTCATTCAACTGTAAATCCATACAAAGCGGTCCATACATGACTTGACTTGACTTGACTTTGACTGACTTGAATTAATTCAGCAGCATCTTCAAATGTACCCACACATGTAGCAGAAAGACAATAAAGCTTGACTTGACTTGACTTGACTTGACTTTGACCATAACTTTGACCATGACTTTGACTTGACTTAATACAGCAGCATCTTCAGATGGTCTACACAAAGCGAATGACAATAAGCTTGACTTGACTTGACTTGACTTGACTTGACTTGACTTGACTTTGATCTTGACCTTGACCATGGCTTAATACAGCAGCATCTTCAAATGTAATCACACACGTAGCAAAATGACAAGCTCGACTTGACCTGACCTGACCTGACCTGACCTGACCTGACTTGACTTGACTTAATACAGCAGCATCTTCAGATGCGTCTACACATGTAGCGAATGACAATAAAGCTCGACTTGACTTCAACTTGACTTGACTTGACTTGACTTGACTTGACTTGACTTTGACCTTGACCTTGACCTTGACCTTGACCATGACTTAATACAGCAGCATCTTCAAAAGTATCCACACATGTAGCAGAATGACAAGCTCAACTTTACTTCGACATGACTTGACTTGACTTGACTTTGACTTTTACTTTGGCTTTGCCTTGATATAATATAGCAGCATCTTCAGATTGTTGTGTTCCAGCCCAAACATCACACTCCATTCTTGAATGATAAAGGCATTCCGTTCCCACTTTAACTGAGTACTTAAAAATGGATTACCACTCTGAAACGAGCACAATGAATTTCACAGCCATTTTTGACTAGACACGGCCTGACTTTAGCAAACGGATTTTCTGCCATTAGCCGTATCCAAGGAAGACGTCTCCAGATGAAGAGCAGCTCAATCATGAGAGGAACAGGGGTGCGATCGAAGCTGCCCTGCATTTATCTGACATTGACAGCTGTGCGGAGTTAATGAAGGTTCGTAATTAACATGGATTTCCGCTAATGTTCAAGGGTTTTGTATTCCAAATGAAAAAGTATTAATCCCATTAGTTCGAAAGTATGGGCAGGCACTCTCAAAACCCTGCGGTCAATCCTTTCGGTAACATCGGCAAAGTACCCAGAGTCAGGGAAACGGAAAATCGGTCCATTGTAAACAAGCCCGTGATTATGTTTTCTTCTGTGTTTATCCAGCACTGCTTGTACAGCATACAAATGTTTCACACATGCTGCCTTTTTTCAGAGATGTTGCTTTGGAATAGCAAGAGATCTGCGTTAAGGAGCCTGAAATATATTTAGGTGGCTCTAAAGGGACATTTCATTTTTACTTCTTCCGTCACCATGATTCATTTGCATATTGCTTATACCCACCGGTCTTCACACCGTACGTCCTTTTTGGTGTCCTTGTTGAATGTGGGTTCTGACTTTCTCCTACTTGAAGTACCATTGCTTAGGTGGAGTCTTCTAATGAATTTTTCCATACACTTTGTTACGCCTTTGTGGGTTTCAGCCTGCCAATTTTCATCAGTGTCTGCTGGATCAGGGCGCTTAATGCCGTAAATATGAAAGCCAAACATCACGAGACAAATTAATGGGGAAGAAATGAGGCTGACGGCTCCCTTTCATCGAGACTGTTGGTTTTAGGCAGAGATTGAATTTTAATAAAACGATTGCTCTGTAATTATTCATCGTCACACATCTGCCAATCAAAGCACAGGTGAAAATGTACTAAAATATAAATGGGGGAAATGTGATGGGTTATCTGAAGGTCGCCTGAACCCATTTTAGGCCTGTGTTAGTTGAAGTCCCGTTGATATGCTAACTATATTATTATTACTACAATTATTAATAATATTATGGGTGACACAGTGGCACAGTAGAAAGTGATGTCGCCTCACAGCAAGAAAGTTGCTGGTTCGAGCCTCGGCTGGGTCAGTTGGCATTTCTGTGTGGAGTTTACATGTTCTTCCTGCTTTTGCGTGGGTTTCCTCCTCCGGTTTCCCCCACAGTAAAAAGACATGCAGTACAGGTGAATTGGGTAGGCTAAATTGTCCATTGTGTATGAGTGTGAATGAGTGTTTATGGAGGTTTCCCAGAGATGGGTTGCAGCAGGAAGGACATCCGCTGCATAAAACTTGTTCTGGACAAGTTGGCGGTTCATTACGCTGTGGCGACCCTGGATTATTAAAGATACTAACCCGAAAAGAAAATGAATGAATAAATTATTATTATTATTATTATTATTATTATTATTATTATTATTATTATTAATAATAATAATAATTATTATTATTATTAGTCAGTGTTGTTGCAAAAATTTGCAATGCTGTGTAAATGTGGTTGACACGATCTGAGGTTAAACATGCAAAAATTACTGAATTGTTTTTTAATGGTACCAAACCTTTATGATATATTTTCTTCTGTTTGACACAAACGAGGATATATTGAAGAAAGCTGAAAATCTGTAACCATTAATTTCCATAGCATTTGTTTTTCCTATTATGGAAGATAAGGATTACAAGTGTTCAGCTTAATTCAAAAGATTTTTATTTCATTTCATTTCACTTATTTTCATTTAACATAAAAATGAAACTAATGTTGTGACGTCTAGCCAGCGCCTAAGGACAATGTTATTTTTTATGTCCAATAACAACTTCAGATGACAAAGTTGATTTTAGGTTGTATTGTAAAGTGACCAAAATCTAACGTCTAGCCAACATCTTTAACCAACGTCATATTGACGTCAAATACTGACGTTTTTAAGTCAGTTATGGCAACCAAAATCCAACATCTGATAGACGTCATAGTGGTGATGTCGACACGATGTCATATTGTAACATCATTAGACATTGATAATTTGTTGGTTTTAGGTTGTATTGAAAAGTGATCAAAATATAACATTGAGCCAACATCTTAAACCAACGTCATATTGACGTTAAATACTGACGTTTATAAGTCAGTTATGGCTACCAAAATCCAACGTCTGATAGACGTCATTGTGGTGATGTCCACATAATGTCAGATTGTAACATCATTAGAGGTTGTTTTTTAATTGATTTAAGGTTGTGTTGAAAAGTGACCAAAATCTAACATCGAGCCAACCTCTTAAACTAACATCAAATTGACGTCAAATACCGACATTTATTTGTCAGGTATGGCAACCAAAATCCAACATCTGATAGATGTCATAGTGGTAACGTCCACACAGTGACAACGTTTACATGGACATCAGTAATCAAATTATTAGCCCCAATCTAATTAAGACTATTATAAGATTGAGGCGTTCACATCAGTTGCTTTTTGAATGTTTCTTTAATAATCCTGTTTTACATGTTATAACACATAATTAGATTAATGTCATTGAAGTCCTTTGACTGCTGAGTATGAATTGTTTGTTTTGATTGAAAATGTGTGCATGTGTGTCTCTTATAACATAGTTTTGTAATTATTTTATGGTACTACTCTTCATTTAACATGTACACAATGACATCAGCTATATTATATAACTGCCGGTTAACTATGCTTATATATAATATAACTTTAACTGTTAAAAGCTGTAGTTACTATTTAATGAGTTGAAGTGAAGTTTATTTATAAACTAATTTCAAGAGGATCATGTGCTTACAATGTCTTGCAGCCGTCCCCGCATTATTCAATTTATGATTAACAAATCAGACGTTTCCTAAGCCACTATAAAAACCCCAAGTTCCATATAACAGCCATCTTCGTTTTGAAGAATCCCCCCTTCCACCCCTACTTTCCTAGATCGGTGGCACAGTGGCCCAGTGGTTAGCACTGTTGCCTCACAGCATGAACGTCACTGGTTGTAGTGCGTACCAAGCCAGCCGATGTTTCTTTGCGGAGTTTACACATTCTCCCCATGCTCACGTGGGTTTCCCCCAGGTCCCCCGGTTTCCTCACACCATCCAAAAACATGCAAATTAAGATAATTGACTAATCCAAATCGGCACCATAGACATTCTCCTAGTAAGTAGTTACCTCTTAAGAGCAATCACTATCTGTTCATTAGCTACTACAGTAGAGGAGTTCTCTAGATCTGCCTGAGCTCAAACTCACTTCTCGCCTTGCAAACGGGAGGGAGCCCTAGGCTCGAGGATCTTATGAGCTCAAGGCTCTCTCCCGGGACAGCATGCCAAGCAAGCTTCATAATCAGTCATCAGCTAAGTGTGAACTCTTGAAATGTCATGTACATGGTTCAATGACAATATATAGCTATTCATTCATTCATTTTTCTTTTGGCTTAGTCCCTTATTTATCAGGGGTCACCACAGTGAGGGGGAAAAACATAAACTATTCCAACATATGTTTTACCTGTTTTCCTTTTCATCTTTTATGCCCCTCCAGCCACAAGCCGGTACTGGAAAACCTATAAATATATCTATCTAAAGTCTTATGTAAAGGAAACTGAACTAAAAAATAACAATACCAATATTAAAAAAACTAAACTAACTGCCTGAATGAATCACAACAAAACTCGACTAAAAAGAAGCAGGTCTGCTGTCAGAGTGTAAAGGCAAAGAGTTCACTTTTCCATCTATTTAATGAGGTCTAAGTTTGATTCTCTTTAAAAAAAAAATGTCTGAAGTGTGAACAACTTTGATGTTGAAGTGAGATAATAACTTTTTTAGTGCATTCACTTTGTGACACTTTAGGTGATGGCTTTTTAAGAGCTATAATAAACTGAAAGCCTGTTGCTCAGTTCTCAGGTGGCTTCTTCAGATCGAGACTCTCTCTTTTTTTTTAAACTCTCCATTGTGTCTTCTCTGGACCTCAGACAAGAAATGACTTCTGTCTTTGTCTGAAGTTAATTCATTATATGAGGGCAGCACAGAGGTGCTCTGTGAAACTGTTCTCAGAGCAGTGAATGAGAGCGCATGATAAGATAAAAGTAAGACTCTAGTTATCTCTGTTAAATTCAATTTGCCTTCCTGCTCTCTCTTGGTTTCGCAAAGAAAGAAATGTCATTAGGAGTATATCTCATCTTGACTTCAAATTAACAGTATTCCGATTAAGGACGTTTTTGACGCGTCGCATATTTGGATGAGCATATTAATCATTCTAATGCTAGCTAGATATTTCAGTTTAAGAGTCATCTGTAACTTAAGCGAATGATTTAGATGGGTATTATCATTTTTACTGTTACAATTAAAAGCCCTTTCAATGCTTTGAACAGTTAATTGGTTAATTTCTGTTGATAGCCATCGACGCTGCTAATCCTCATGAACAGATACTATCAGTCAATTAACATTTTAAATGACTCTATTGACAACATTATCTGTAAATCTAGATGTTAAAATAACAATGAAGGACAAGAATTGTTCGGAAAAGCCTACTTTTTGTTGGCTCATTTGTTTTTTTGTGCGTGCTTTTTAAAATGAAAGTTTAAATGGTGTTTCTTTCTTTCTTTCTTTCCTTCTCTCTTTCTTTTTTTCTTTCTTACTTTTTCTTTCTTCCTTTTTTCTTTCTTTATTTCATTTTAATTATACATACAATGCTTTTATTTCAGTTTTAAATCCTGACGTTGGTCATTACTGCCCTTTTTGCTCACAGAGTAAGACAGACTGTTCATACGTTTACACATTGTTCCAGACTTGAACCTTCGTTTGTTAGTTTTTTTTTTTTTTTTTTTGTGACTTTTGGAGACAACTTTTCTACTTAATGTTTTATTTGTAAGGTTAAATATGTTAAGAGGAAACATTTTAAATGTCAGATTCTTCATTTTGTATCAGATCAAGATAAAATGGCGGTATATAGTTCCAACATAAATCAAATGCGAGTTACGATTTGTTAGCAGTTTTTGATAAGTGTAAGGTTTTTATGAAAATGCTTTGGTTGTTCTCCTATTTGTTTGTTTGTTTGTTTGTTTGTTTCTTTGTTTTTTTTCTTTCTTTATAATTATACATACTACATTATAAAAACCTACCAAATCTGTATTAACTCAAATCTTTCTTTAATTATTTATGTTTGTTTGTTTGTTTGTTTGTTTGTTTGTTTGTTTGTTTGTTTCTTTCTTTCTTTCTTTCTTACTTTCTTATACAGTACATTTATTGTTCAGATATATTGTTTTTTATTGTGCATTACTTTGTTCGTTCATTCTTTCGTTCATACCCTTTATTCCGTCATTCCTTTGTTCCTTCGATTCCTTCATTCCTTCGTTTATTCATTCAATAGTTCATGTTTGCTTGCTTGAAAATATTTGGATGAGGTTTTTTCTGTAGAATTAAAGTAATAAGAATGAAATTAAATGTAAATATGGATATAAAATATTATTATTGAATAATTGGATAGAATGGTTTCAATAAGATTATATTTACCGTTCATTCATTCATTCATTCATTCATTGTATGGAATATGCATGTATTTAAGCATTAATGTAGTGTTGCTACATTAGATAAACTGAAAATATTTGCTTACAAACTATGAAAGGAATTAATATAATGTTTAACCTTCCTGTCATGCTTAGGTCAAATCTGACCGATTAACAACATAAAACACTGATAAATATTGTGTTTTAAATCTGATTGGTTTAGGGTCTTGTAATATATTCCATACTTACTGTATAAACATATAAAAACACGTATAAAAATATAAAACCTCACCTCTTTCATTGAATTTTGTGTGTTTTAATCAGCCTTGTTACACATGTGGTGTTCCCGGTCAAAAGTGAAATGAATAGGAAATGAATGGGTATCCAGACTATATTCAACCAATATCCCCATACACAACACCAGTGTTGGGGAAAGTCACCTTTAAAAGTAATGCATTACAATATTGAGTTACTCTCCAAAAAAAAAAACTAATTGTGGTACATGGGTACTTTTTATGGTAAGTAATGCATTTTGTTACTTTTAAGTAACTTTTTCTTACCTGACTGAGGCTTGATCTCTCTCAGAGCTTTTTTTGTACAGTAGAGAAGCTCAGCAATTAACAATGCACTGTATAACCTACACCTTCATTTACCTTCAAGAACACACAGAAAAAAAAATATAATTTAGGATAATGTTATGTTTTGGGAACATGTATATTGTACATGCTGTACAAATTAATGGATAAGCTTGGATGAAAATATCATGGTTTCACAATATCACGGTATTGTGATTACTGCTCTTAAATAGATTCTTTTTAAATGTCTGGGTAAAAAAAAATAATAATAAATAAAAATTCCCCCTTTAAAAAACGATGTTTTATTTTTTGAAAGATTTAAAATATTTTGGAGCAGTAAACATGTCAGGCAAAATAATGAAAATGAATCATAGACTTCTGATGTGTTCATTAGTTTAATCACACAGATTTCTTTACATTTTAAAACAGCATCTTTGGATATCTTTTCTGCTGAAGATACTGTTCTAAAAAACTACAAAAAAAGAAAAAGAAAAGAAAGTAAATAAAAAAATCTTATACATACCAAGAACAGTATTACAAAAAATCTTGGTGGTTTTAAAACATTGACTTTTACCGCGGTATACCTTGAAAACGGTTATCATCCCATGCCCTGTTTAAAGCAATGTCTTTGCTACTTTTGCATATATTGTCTTATTAGTTACATAAAATCACTTTCTATTGAGACAATCCCGTTTTCATTTTCTTGGATGCATTCAAAATAATGAGAATACTTCCATCACAGAAATGTAAGGCTGTGGCCTGTCATCTTGGTTTTTGTCTGTTTTTGTCTGGCAAATTTTCTCATTGAGTGCGTGACTCAAATGCTAATTAGAATGCTAATTAGATTAAATGCTAGTTAGTTAAAATTAAAAGTAACTTGAATTACATTTTTAAAAAAGTAACTTAGATATCATTACTTAATTTTTAAAAGTTATGAGTAACTTTTCTCATTAGTTAGAAAATTAATATTATTACGTACATGAATGCGACAGGAGGGTTATTTCAATTTAAACCCCCAAAAATGTTTATATTTTATGTTTTGAGTATTACTTGACTTTAAGCAAAGCTTTAAATGTTTACCTTACTTACATGATAATCAATGATATTCTACAGAATGACATACAGTTCTAAAATGATGGTAAATATGCATTACCTTTGGTGCTTATCTCGTCATCAGTCACATTTTCATTCTAATTAGTTTTTGATATTGTGCTAATTAGTTGATTTCACCTTTTTAAAGAAGTGTGTGAATATTTGCCATTCTAAATGAACTGTGTTTTTAACAGGATCATGTTACTTCGGAACAACACCCTGCGCATCATTAACTCCAGCCGCTCGGATGAGGGAAGCTACGTGTGCCGTGCAGAAAACCAGTTTGGATCAGCAGAGCTGACCACTGTGCTTCTGGTGAAAGGTAAGAGACCCTTATAGTAACCTCAGCTCACGGTTAACCACACCAGAGCAAACAGACACCTCTTGACTGAGCCGGACGGAAGAAAAAGCTCATTGCAGCTTATCAGGCGTGAAGATGTTTGTTTGGGCTGCTCAAGACACAAGAGCATTTACTGTCTCCAAGGACAGCTGTTGTTGAGGAGGTTGTCCCCTACCAAGAAAGCAGATAATAACTTGAAGGCATGGGACAAATTGTGTTGATTTTATCTCTGCTGGCAGATGTGAGTATTTGTTGAAGGGTTCCCGAGAGATAGACAAATTTCTTAAAATGTTGCATGCAAGATTACTATGGACAATAAACTAACAAGTACAGTGAATAAAATATTGTTAGAACTCATAGGAGTATTAAAGCAGACAAAAAGTAGTTTACGATTTCATCAAGTCAGAAAACATATATATGAGGTGTGCATTAGCTCAAGGCCACAGATTGTGTGCCTTAGTGTCCCACCAGTAATGATATATAGCCATATCATACTGCTACGAGTGTGATATTGCGTTTATACAACAGTTTGACGACATAATATATGTATCAAAATCTAACCCAGAGAGTCTCAAAAAACCTTTTGTACGAGGAACTACTTTCTTCCGCCATTCATTCACATCTGCAGCTGACAGTCAGAACAGCAGAAACCGTTGCTAATTCACAAACGTAAGTTAGAACTGATATTTGAATGATTCTCTAGCGTAATGTCTAAAATGATAAAAAAAAAAGATAATTCTGATCACATTTTAAGATTACAAGGCTGAACGTCATGAAATACCATCTGCCTACAGATTTCTCAGTATTTCTCCTTTGCAATCGGGATTTCACAATAGTTAACTCTATACAAGGCAAAGCAAAGCAAACACGTATATAGACAGCACGACAACATACAAAATGGGAGAGATTCACTTAGAATGTCACTTACCTGTTCCATAATAATTTAAGTAGCTGTAGTTTGAAATTCATGCTGCAAGATGCTGACTTTTTTTTCCTCTATGGATGTTTTTATGCAGTTTCTGTCCCCATCTTTTGGCAGAACCAGTGCTTTATTTGTGAATTGCGAGGTCCCGAAACTGATCGTGGTAACTGATCTGGCATGTTACCTGAGGATGTAGAGGTGCTGCGCACAAAAGAGTAGAGGGGATGGGGTGGATGGCGGAAGGGTGTCGCACATACGAAAGGGAGCGGAGCGGTGATGTTGCGGACGAAAGTGAAGAGGGTTGGGGAGTTGTGGAAGAACGTAAAAGTGAACAGCGGACATGGGAGGAGGGCGGTTGAGGAGTGGGATCGGTAAAATGAGGTGCCGACCAGATTTCAGAGGTGCCGGATCCAGCTTGTTCTGGCACAAATTAAGCCCTGGGCAGAACTTCAACCGTCAGCACCGATGTGCTGAATCTCCGAAATTATAAATATTTTATAATAGGCGCTATTCTTATAAATAAACTGCATAGTTGCAATCCAAACAACAACATTCTCGCCTAAAACGGTCTTAAAAGTACATTATTTTGTCCAACAGCTGCAATATGTGTCAAACTGTAGTCAGTTTATTTCTATGCATGTCATGTCGAAAGAAAATCACAATAACTACAATTCACAAACTAAATTATTAACATAAATTAATGAAAAATTAAATAAATAAGTTGACATGGTTAATAATGGTATAGTTCCTGATACAGTAATAATACAGACAGATTTTATGTCACCATGCATTATAATACTAAAAAAAAAAAAAAAAACATCCGTGTGCAAAATCTTGATTTTTAATCACTATAAATATATTATACATAGACATTACAATAGTCTACATAAAGCAAGTAAACAAACAAACAAAAAAAATGTCAATTTAAACACTTAAATCTGTTAAAAAAAAAAAAAGTATTAAATTAACCTAATCTATTTGTGTTGGGACAACATGAAGGAATTGTGTGGAACCCATAATTTTTACAGTGTACATGACACAGTCATATCTAATAGCTCATAGTAACACTTGTTAGCTACCTCTTAGCGGATATTTTTTTTTACCTATGTGTGAGTTGATCCCCATTGGTTTTTGGAATTACACAAAGGAATGAAGGCTCTGGAAAATGTCTCAGAGTTCCTATAGTTTCCATGTTTGAGGGTAGTGCACTTATTTTGAACTGTAAACTGTTAAAACTGACTGGAACTAATTGATTTCGTCACACACCATCCAGCCAATCAGAATCAAGAATTTCAACAGAACAAATGCAATATTATATTCAGGTTTGTATATGAGCAATATTACACTCGTAGCAGAGCAAAATGGCGCTATATGGGCACTATGTGACACACTGCTACGAGTGAGATATTGCACTTACAGTATACAACAGTTGATGGCATAATCGTGGATATAAAAAAATAAAATCAAACATGGAGCGTCTCAAAATCTCTACTACCAGATAATATGTTATAAATACATCTACAAAATTCAAAAGAAAGAGGTCGACTTAAAATGCCACTTTCCTGTTTTGTAATGAATGATCAGCTGTAGTTTGAAATTTATGCAAAAAAAATTTTGTTTTTCTCCCCAAAGACCCATTTTGCGGTGGCAGAACGTTAACCGTCTTTGCTCTGCTTAGTATTACAGGAGGATGGCCGCCAGTGTACTAAATTTCCAAAATTATGACCATTTAAAATAGGCGCTATCCTTATAAATAAACTGCTTAGCAGTACTAAACATCTACATTCTCACCTAAAAAAAGCCTCAAAAGTACATTATGTAGTTCAACAGCTGCAGTTTTAGTCAAACTGTAGTGCTCTGCTTGCCACTTGTGCGGGCGGAGTAGTACACAACGGTGAAAAGGCTGTATGAGTGCTGATATTGCTTTACTATATCACGACTATCAGCCAGTCAGATTTGAGAACTAGACAAAACTGTTGTATAATGAAACACATGGCTATTTGAATGACATTGCTAACATACCATAACAAATTTTACAACTCCTCAGTCTAAAAAAGATAATTTTGGAATTTTTTTCTGTTCTTCAAATGATCTTCAGTGTGATATGATTGTTGTGTACTGATGAAGAGAATGTCGCCTGTGTTTCAGAGCCCATGCGGGTGGAGTTGAGCCCCCTGCGGGTGGAGGTGACGGTGGGAGAGAGTGTGGTGCTCAGCTGTAAAGTCACTCATGACCCTTCGCTAGACGTGTCCTTCCTCTGGCTGCTGAACAACCAACCGCTCAACACACAGCAGGATGGAGGACACTTTGAGTACATCCAAACAGTAAGAGGTTTCACCACAGCTCTGTTCATAATGTAGGTCACATACAGTTGAAGTCAGAATTGTTAGTCCCCCTTTGGCTTTTTCTTTTCTTTTTTTAATATATCCTAAATGACGTTGAACAGAGCAAGGAAATTTTCACTGTATGTCTGATAATATTTTTTCTTCTGGAGAAAGTCGTGTTTGATTTATTTTGGCTAGAATAAAAGTTTTTATTTAAAAAAAAAAATTTTTAAGGTCAAAATTATTAGCCCCTTTAAGCTTTTTTTTTTTTTTTATAGTCTACAGAACAAATCATCGTTATACAATAACTTGCCTAATTACCCTAACCTGCCTAGTTAACCTAATTAAACTAGTTAAGCCTTTAAATGTCACTTTAAGCTGTATAGAAGAGTCTTAAAAAAACATCCAGTCAAATATTATTTATTGTCATCATGGTAAAAAAATAAAATAAATCAGTTATTAGAAATGAGTTATTAAAACTATTATGCTTAGAAATGTGTTTAAAAAATCTGCTCTTCGTTGAACAGTGGTATTGGTAGAAAATATAAACAGTGGGGTTAATAATTCAGGGCGGCTAATAATTCTGACTTCAACTGTATATCAGAACTTTCCAAACTTTTCAGCCTATGACTTCTAAAATAACAACGTCATTAAGTCACAACCCCCTCTATCGTGAGCGTTTATTATAAATATACAAACAATGCACACAACTGAGCACACACATGCACACACCAATAGGAATATATAAACACAAGCATATTAACAACACAAAAAAAAAATTAAATGTCTAACTTTCATGTAATTGCGTAGTAATTTATCCATTTGTTTAATATTAACATTAACCTCACCTAATGAGATGAGTGAACACAATATTTGGAGCACAGCAAGTCCATTATTTTGGAGTCTTGGTTTAATTTTGAACTGTAAATCTTTCTCCAAGTTCAGTGATGACCTGTATTTACTTTTAATGTACGTGAGTGTCTAAAATAGGTCAGATAGTTTTCGGTGTCAAAATTGATCTGCTGCAATTGATGATATTGCTTTGTTATTAATCTAACTTAGAGGTACAGTATTGGATTGTGTTCAGAAACATGTTGTGCTGGTTGAAAGTCTCTTCACATTCCAATAGTAATGATTAAAGTAAACGATCTAAATGTATTTATATGTATTTTTATATTCTGGGTAAGACATTAGACTAAAAAATCCAATTATAAGTCGTCCAATTAAAACTTGTCAGGTCAGCAATTCCCAAAATTCTGATAAGTAGCCCAAACTGTCTGTCAACAAATGTAGATTTTTATCTGCGCACTCCTGTTTACGCAGACAGACATGCAGGGACCTTTTACAGCATCAATAATGTAGATTTTTATAAGTAAATAGCGCTATTCCGCCTAGCCTGCTTTACTAAGGGGAAGTTGCTTTTATATTCACATTAGTTCATTTTTGAACAATGACAACCTGTGATGTGGTCCCTATATTGATTACCTTGCTACTTTGAATATTCAGTCTAAAATAGCATGAAAGTATGGCTTAGTAATATAGGCTGATTTATACTTCTGCATGGTTGGCGTGACCCATGGCGACTGCCTTGCGCATAGCCATGCATTGAGAGTATACATCTGCTTGCTGTTTGTGTTGCTCTGCAACAAATCTCTAGCTGGCAGTGAGTTTTTTTGTTGCTCTGTGTCGAGTTTTTTTGCAGGTGATTGTTTTTTTCTTTACGCTTCAAGTAGCTGAAACTCACTCATTCAGAGGCGGGAACCGGCAGACGTGTAACAACTTTAATCATAAGGTAAACACAAAATTAAATTTTGTATCTCGAGTTTCTTTACCGGACTCGACACTTGTATACACCTGCTCCATCGGGCTTGCGGCTCTCAGGACCGCTTACGCTACCCAAGCTGACCAATCACAGAGCTTGCGCTACCTGTCATTGCACCGAGCAGTTACATTTTTTGAGAGGTGCGCATCAGCCTCGGCATCCACTTAAACGATGTACCGGAGACCAGCGATCCTTGGATGCATAAAATATTGCACATTATGACAAGTTTTGGGTCCCACTTTATATTAAGTGGCCTTAACTAATATGTACTTACACTGGATTTAATAGTTTGTTACAATGTACTTATTGTATAAATACATGTATTTACTGTGTACTTATGCTTGAATAAATACGTGTATGTAAATACATCTGTAATTAACCTTTGTATTTACATTTGTAAATACACTGTTGACCATCCCTTACACCTTAACCCACTCTTAAACCTACCCATGCCACCAAACCTGTCCATAACCCAGCCTCTATCCCAACTCAAAAGCATCACAAGTGTTCTCAAATACATTATAAACACAGTAAGTACATTGTATTTATTTTTTGATGTAAGTACATAGTACTTAAGGACACTTAATATAAAGTGGGACCAAGTTTTGTTTGCTACACAAATGAAAACGTGCTAGATATAATACAGTTTTTTGTTTGGAGTTGTAGTATTATAAAGTACTACAAAGTTTTCTAACTGGCGAATGACATGATCTAGTGCAGGGCCATTCAATTGGCAGCCCGCGGGCTGAACCCGGCCCCCGAGGAAATTTGTTCTGGCCCTCCAAATAGTGTGACCAAGACATCAAAAATAAATTTAGTTCAGTCGAAAAACGGCCGCTATATGAAGTGACGTGCGTCACTTTATATTCTCCAGAGCAGGTTATCTTTAGAGAGTAAGTTGCTATGGCTACTTAACATACCCAGAAGTTACCTCCGATTTTGGAACCAAAGCTGAGGTTATCCACATACTTACTCTCAAACTTACCTGGGTATGTCACATAACCTGCTTTCTGGAACAGCCCCCTGATCTAGTGAGTCTCTGTCATCTTTAAAATTTGTGTTGCTTATTTCAGGACGCCTGACTTTGGACGGCAGGACAGGGACTGTTTTCAAAGCTAACGATAACATTTTGGCAGATCATCTACTGCCCCTCGAAACACCCTTTGGACTGCAATCCAGTGGGGAAAAAAAGATCATAAAGCTGATGGCTTTTTATTTATGTGTCTTTTTAAAAAAATTTAAGTAATAACTACTATTTTTGATATTTTGTTGGTTATTAATAAATATATTAATTTAAACCATTTAATAAAATGTATTTGATTTTTGAAAAACACAAAGCGACCCTCCTTTTCCCATTGGATCCCAATCCTCAATTTGGGAACGACTTACCACTAAAAAAATAATTATTTATAGCATTTACTTCATTTTTTAAGGTAACTGCTTGCAAACAGTTAATATGGGCCGAATATAAACAATCAAATTAAATTTAATAATGATTTAATAATCAATTTTTAAATAAAATTTAAAGCCCATATAAGTTGTTTGCAACCACATACCTTAAAAAAAGTAAATCAAATAAATAATTTTTTTCAGTGTTCCAAGCAGTGTTCCAAGCAAATATTTAGTAAATTTAGCTTCTTTAAAAAAAATGTTAAATATATTTTCAAGTATGTTTTTTTTTTTTTTTTTTTTTTTTTTTTTTTGCGAACAGTATCCAACTCTTCAATAGATTTTCAGTCTGAACAGATGGAGTCACAGTTACTTATTTTAGGGATGCCACATTGCACCAAATCCTGCTTTAACTGCTGTGAGAATCAATGGAGTGAAAGGTCAGCCAGGACCGTATGTCATCATGATGAAAGACCCGCTGTGAATCACACCATCATGTTGATCAGAGTCTCAGAGAAGCAGCAGCTCCACACACTGATTAGAGCATCAACAGCCACAAAATCAGCAGTGACGTGGCTTCACATGCACACACACACAAACACAGTCCAGACTCAATGGAAATATATTCCACAGCCTATTTTTTTTTTTCCAAAAACGTCAAATACCTTGCTTTTGAGATTGTGGTGCTTGTCATAGTGTATCCGGAAAGTTTTTATAACGCTTCACTTCAGCCTCAAGTCTTTTTGAATATGATGCCACAAGCTTGGCACACCTGTCTATGGGAATCTTTGCCCATTCCTCTTTGCAGTACCTCTCAAGCTCTATCAGGTTGGATGGGAAGCGACGGTGTACAGCCATTTTCAGATCTCTCCAGAGATGTTCAATAGAATTTAGGTTTGGGCTCTGGCTGGGCCACTCAAGGACATTCACCGAGTTGTTGTGAAACCACTCCATTTATATTTTGGCGGTGTGCTTTGGGTCATTATCCTGCTGGAAGATGAACCGATACCCCAGTCTGAGGTCAAGCGCACTCTGAAGCAGGTTTTCATTCAGTGTCTCTGTACATTGCTGCATTCATCTTTCCCTCTATCCTGACTAGTCTTTCAGTTTCTGCTGCTGAAAACATCCCCACAGCCTGATGCTGCCACCAACACCACCACAATACTTTACTATAGGGATAGTATTAGCCTGATGATGAGCGGTGCCTGGTTTTCTCCAATTGTAACACCTGGCATTCACTCCAAAGGGTTCAGTTTATTCTCATCAGACCAGAGAATTTTGTTTCTTATGGTCTGAGAGTCCTTCAGATATCTTTTGGCAAAGTCCAGGCAGGGATTGGCATACATCTGGCTACTCTGGCCTGCAGGCCTGATTGATGGATTGCTGTACAGATGGTTGTCCTTCTGTAAGGTTCTTCTCTCTCCACAGAAGAATGCTGGAGCTCAGACAGAGTTTTATCAGGTTATTGATCACCGACCTGATGGCTTTTTCGGTTTTCCCAGTTTGCTCAGTAAAGCTCGCCGCATATGTCAGTGGACATGGGATATGTAGCTGAGTTGACCGCGATGACGGGGTTCAAGTCTTGTAAACAATGCTTCCAGAAGCCATAAAACAAAAGCAAAAAAATAAATAAACAACAGACTAAAAATGTGGTGAAATCACATGACCGAGAATGCTTTTCTTTTTCAAGATTGCTTTTGAAAACACTATCAGTTGGGTTTAGGTCGGCTGAAGTGTATATTGCACCCTTTGGTGGATTTACATGAGAAAAGGATGAGAAATTTGAGATCATCAAAAAGCATACACTGTGGTCTCTGGTGGATTTGAAAAACTCAGAGCTTATGTACCTCCAGTTACAAAATTCGATGTTCTCAGAAATGTAGACTTGGGTACATATCTGCAATGATCCTGGGTTGGACATGTAAACACCTTAAAGCTATTACCATTTGTAATAGTTTTTCGATGCAATTTGCAACAAGACACACACACACGGCAGTTTAAGGTGTTTACTTAAAAAGTTCCTTAAAAATTTGCATAATACAATTTTACAATTAATAATCATAACCATAGGCCTAACTCAGTCTATCCTAAGAAACTGCAGATTTGTGAAGACTGTACAGTATATATTAATTGAAATCTTGATTGTTTTCCAGATTTTTTTGTGTTCATATTTAATATTTAGTTCTTCCCTAATAGTTGAACAACATAATCTTTCATGAAAATCTGTGTTTTATTAAACTCATTAAACACACGCAGGCACTTGTACAGCTATCTTTATGGGGACTTACCATAGACATAGTGATCTGTATACTGTATATTCAATCACTGTACTCCTAAACCCAAACATCACAGGAAACAATAAGCATTTTTACATTTTCAAAAAAATGTCAATATGTATAATTTATGAGCCATTTTCCTTTTAGAGACCAAAGCAATGTCCCCACAAGGTCAACATTTACTACTATTGGTATTCTCGTGGGAACATTTGGTCCCCAAAACGTTAGAACTACAAGATATGCACACACACAATGATGTGTCTGTCTGGCAAGCTCCAATTGGATTGTCTGACATTGACAATAGCATCAATTATTTGTTGTGTTATTCCGACATGCAGTCACATCGTCTCATGCATGCATTCATGTATCTCCAAACAGTTCTTCAGCACCAGCTACAGCTCACGCAATTAAGTTCCGATCGTCTTGCGTCCTTTCCCTATCCGATTATGAGCATATTTAAGTCTTCCCCGGGGCTGACAACATCATTTGGTTCCCTTCACGGCAGCACTGAGCTCCAATCAGCCATCAAACTGTCACTGTTACAGAGTCATTGTGAACTGATGTGCATGGGCCGGTGTGTGCTGTGTTAACCAGGCTTCCGGAGCTTTTATATTTGATTAAGCCACAATGGGTTTAATTGTTAATTGCCACAACAGCTAACTGAGCGCTTGGATTATTTAAAGAGTAATCATTGCTAAATAAGCTGAACAGATAGTTTGTTTATTTGTTTGTTTGCTTGTTTGTTTGTTATTCTATTCTGCCATAAATTAGCTGAAGCTTTCATCCAAATCAATGTGAAAATTATTATTATTATTATTATTATTATTATTATTATTATTATTATTATTATTATTATTATTATTATTATTATATAAAATAAGTAATTAATAAAATAGTTAAATTATAATGATAATAATAGATAGAATTAGAATTGTAACAACAACAACAACAACAACAACAACAACAATAATAATAATAATAATAATAACAACAACAACAATAATAATAATAATAAACATTAAAAATAAACATTAATAAGTAATATGCATTATTTTGTTTATTATTTATTTATTTTTATTATTATTGTTTTATTATTATTTTAATATTATTATTTATTTATTTATTTATTTATTTTTTTGCATTCATTTTTAAGTAAATAATAATATAATTATTAATAACGATAATAATAATAATAAACATTAATAAATAATATGCATTGATTATGTTTATTATTTATTAATGTTTTTTAATATTATTATTATTATTATTATTATTATTATATTTTTGTTTATTTATGCAATGATTTTTAAGTCATTATTATTATTATTATTATTATTATTATTATTATTATTATTATTATTATTATTATTATAACAATGTTGTTATTGATGGAATTTTGGTATTTCATAGTTAATATTTATTAATTAATTTTTTTGTCAAATTTAAATGAAACATACAATGTACACATTTACAGTGTTTCTTTTGTCACACTGTACCAGTTTGTGTCTGTAGATTTCATTTACAGTACATATTTTTGAAAGGTTTCTTTTTCAATGTTTCAAATCCATACTTCAGCACCACTAACATACACTAAACTGTACAGTTTTACTCATATACCGTATATGTGTTCAATCATTCAATGTGTCTGGTTGTTTATTTGTGTACATTATTCTTCTATACAAGGTTGTGAAAAAGTTTGTCTTTGAAAAATATGTTCTGAATTATGATGTGATTTAAAAAAAAAGGAATATCCAACCATTTCCTCCGTTAAAAAAAAAAAAAAATGTAAATAATGAAAACATGAATTTATCAAATTTTCTGATTTTATTTATTTTTTTTTTTTGGCAATTCATGCTCAATAGTGCATGTTCGTTCATTCTTTCATTCATTCATTCACTCATTTATTTATTTATTTATTTATTTATTTATTTATTTATTTATTTATTTATTTGTTCTTTCACTTATTAATTTAATTTTCGTTTTTTATTTATCCATCCACATACTCATACTCACATAATTTATTCAATTCTATATTAGATGGGGAAAAAAAAACATTTCAATTCAAAAAGTATAGTATACATTTCTCTAAAACTTAATAGTGAAGAGTGTGTTTTATTTTGTAGTTCTGTGCTAATTAAATGGAAGTCTAATAGTAAAAAAAAAACTGAATTATTATTTTTTTTAGCATGTTGTTCTCGTGTAGCTGTGAAGCTTTTCAGCATCAATGAATACTTTATGAGACACTTGTACCAGGATCTTCTCATGAACCCCACAAAATGTCTGCTCAGCAAACACACCACAGCTCAATTGAATATTCATAGCACATTTTAATTTACATGAAGAAAAAAAAATAGTTAGAGAGAGAGAGAGAGAGAAAGAAAGAGAGAGAGAGATTGTTGCTTTTGCAAGTAGTCTATTTTACATTTATTTATTTTTTTTATCGTAAGATAAAACCAGTAACCAAGGGAAGACAACATGGTTTTTCTTTGATTGTTTTGTTTAATATATTGTTTTTACATTTTTGAGTCCCATCATTATTTTGTAAAGATTATTATTATTATTATTATTATTATTATTATTATTATTATTATTATTATTATTATTATTATTATTATTATTATTTATTTTAGGATTTATCTCTTCATAATTATGACAATTCTTCCAACATGCAACAAATTAATAAATAAATAAAAGAAAAAGAATAATGTACTGTATGAAATCATGTATTACATATCAAGTATTACATAAAAAAACAACATTCTTATTTCTCTGTAAAGTTTGAGGTTTGTACGTGCTGCTGAATGGAGATGGCTGTATTGACTGTATAATTGTTTAAAAGAAATGTGCTTTATAAAAATATATTACTTGAAATCTACATATTAATGATTATGAATTATAATAATAATGATTCATTAATAAAGAGGATGTAAAGAGGATGTTTTCCATACATTACACACACAAAAAACATTTTTTGTTTAATATTTTTTTGTTAATTTTTGTGTTCATTTATTAATTTTAAAGATTTGTTATGTATGTATTATTATTTTTATTTATTTTTTATTTATTTATTTATTTATTTATTTATTTATTTATTTATTTATTTATTTATTGTATCATTGTATTATTGTATTATTCATTTATAGTTGAATTTATTTATTTATTTATTTATTTATTTATTTATTTATTTATTTATTTATTTATTTATTTATTTATTTATTTATATGATGGTCTCTTTCTTCCTCTACATAACAATTCTGCCAACATACAAAAGGTAAAGAAAGAAAGAAAGAAAGAAAGAAAGAAAGAAAGAAAGAAAGAAAGAAAGAAAGAAAGAAAGAAAGAAAGAAAGAAAGAAAGAAAGAAAGAAAGAAAGAAAGAAAGAAAAAGAAAGAAAGAAAGAATTATATCACACTAAAAATACACTTTTATTAAAATCATTTATATTAATGTTATTATATATATATTATTTTTTTTTTTGATTGTTTGTTTGCTTAATTGACATTTTAAAAATTCTCAGCGTGACTTATAACTCAATTTTTATACTTCTTGTTTTGCTGAGGTGAAATAGAATATTCCTCACAGGCACCACAGATCCACACAGACCATCCATGGCAGACAGTGGCACATGCAGCTGCAGCAGCTGTCTGATTCATGTGCTGTAATTTTAATCAGCCCCTGTACTAAAGAGCTGCCTGTAGACCTTGAATTATTCGCAGTCTCGCCCGGGGCGTTTCTCATTTCCAGAGAAGAGCAGATTGAGGAAAGTAATGGCGCTCGTGCTCTTAAAGCGAACAGCAATCTCTTAATCCACACAAGCCAATAGAGACTGTAGCAGCAGCCCATTGCTCAGGTGTCAAGCACCACGCGGAGGTCTATTTCTCTCTTTACCTCACTTCCCCTGTGTGTGCTCTCTTTCTGCTTTTCCCAACAATTTAGCAGTCCTCCACCGCAGACCTGATGATCAGGAGCATCCTCCTGAAGCATGCTGGGAAATATGGCTGTCGAGCTCAGACCAGCGCTGACAGTGTGCTTGCTGAAGCTGAGCTGCTGGTGCGAGGTGAGTACAATTCGGAAAATTCATAACAATATATGGGAATACAGCATCTTTGCAAACAACATGAACGCCAAGTTGACCCTGTTGACTTTCTGAATACATTTCGGTAGTTTTATTATGCATGAAGCATAATAGCAAGAGAAGCACAAACATTTATCCCTCTGGCTTATAAAATAAGAATCAGGGAAATTTGTATTTTCTCAGAATAGTTTGTTGTCTATTTTTTTTTATTTGAGTGTGCATGTGTCTAAAATTAACATGATATTATTTTTTCAATGCTCTGTACACAGGGTCCAGGGTCTTTTAGCTGTATAAATTTCATATATATATATATATATATATATATATATATATATATATATATATATATATATATATATATATATATATATATATATATATATATATATATATATATATTAGTGCTGTCAATCCATTTAAAAAAAACTATTAATCACACTTTTTTTGCAATTAATTGCAATCAATCGCGATTAATTACATTTAAAAGACTGATACTTGTCTTTTTTTTTTCTATTCAAATGTAAAATTTATGTAAACGCAAGACAAAAAACTATTTAAATTCTAAATATAATTGTTTATTATAATTTTGTTTAATATGTAACACAGATTTCTTCATGTAAACAACATACCCACAGAAAACCATCAAGATCCTGGCTTGACAGCCATATTTATTACAGGAATACAAACTTAGGCATGTAAATTCCATTTGAATTTCAAAATAATTAATGCCAATAAAGAAAAAAATATCATTTCCATGCTGGATTCCATTCTATGCTAAGTGAACTGCCAAAATGCAGGCATTGCAAATATGGAAATTGGAAAATTTTTAATAATAATAATAATAAAGTACTGAATACAAACAATTGTACTCATTGAACAGTTGTATTGCTGTGAGTTGAGAACATTAATTATTAAGTAGAAAAAAATTTGCTTCGTCCTCCTCTACATTCAGCCAGTTGCTAAGACAGTCCAGTCTGGTGACATTATCGGGGGACAATGTGGCCCTTTTGTTTTGAACTATGTGAGCTGAGAGTGAGAACAGGCAGGATCACAAGCAGGATCACTGAATCCGCATATGCATTTTGGTGCCTAATTTTGTTGCCACTGGTGTTGTGACAAAGAGGTAAGAAGCATCAAGCGGTACATCAAAGACACCCTCATTTATGCGTTGTGTCACACAGAAGACTCATTTTTACAGGGACTTTGGTCACACCATCTCCAAACATTTAAACAACTAGGGATACAGAAGGCAAAATCGGTGATGTTTAGGCATTTGTTCTTGTTGCTAGGAAACGCACGCGGAGCGACTCCCTTCAGATTCAACATGCATGATCGTGTTCACCAAATTTGCTTAAACCAAGCGTTCATAAGTATGGCTATATTTCACAAGGGTACTGACAAAGCAATGTGAAGCAGACGCTTTACAAAAGTTGTGTTTAAGGGGAAAACATGGTTGACAGCTCGCCACACTATCTGAGTTTCACTGAGTACATTTACATGGACATTAATAATCCGCTTTTAGTCATTTCCGGGGGGGACAGAGATGATTTGCGGGAAGTCGCGGGAGAGTGGGTGTCTTAAGGGGGTGTTGTGTTATCTGAGGAGCAGTGGGGAAGTGTGTGCGCGCCACAATGTATCTGAGAAGCAGTGGGGGCTTGTGTGTGTGACGTATATGAAGAGCTATGGGGGTGTGTGTGCATGACTTATCTGAAGAGTGGTGGGGGCGTGTGCGTGCGATGTACTTGAAGAGCGGTGGGAGTAAGTTGCGCGCGACGTACCAGAAGAGCGGTGGGGGTGAGTTTCATGCGACGTACCTGAAGAGCTGGGAGGGATGTGATGGAGAGGGGTGTGCAGTGTGCGCGTATTTAAAGACTGGGTGAGAGATGCGCGATTTCCGGGAGACTATCATTCGTTTCCAGGCATCTGGGAGTCTCTATGCATTTGCGGGAGACTCCTGGAACTTCCGGGAAACTTACTATGTCTGCTTAAAGAACCACCGAGACGCGAAATACGTAGGTTTTTCTTTCCGTTTGCCATGCGGTACAAATTTAATCAAAACAAAAGTCAAAAGATTAAAAATGAAACATACAAAATTAGATGAAACTCTGGAGGAAATGCTGGATAGCCTGGTAATGCGACATTATTGTTTTATACTGAAACTTTTCTTGTAAACGTGCTTCCTTGGTCTTTTCCATATTTCTTCGCACGTTAAACAAACGTCCGCCACAACAGGAAATAAAACTGCAACTGCATTTAGTTTTTTAACTCGTTAAATTTTCCCAAATAATCACGTGTTAACGCGCTAATATTGACAGCACTTATATAAATAAATAAATAAATAAATAAATATATATATATATATATATATATATATATATATATATATATATATATATATATATATATATATATATATATACATATATATATATATATATATATATATATATATATATATACATATATATATATATATATATATATATATATATACATATATATATATATATATATATATATATATATATATATATATATATATATATATATATATATATATATACATATACATACATATATATATATATATATATATATATATATATATATATATATATATATATATATATATATATATATATATATATATATATATATATATACACATATACATACATATATATATATATATATATATATATATTTATATATATATATATATATATATATATAAAAAAAAATATATATATATATATATATATATATATATATATATATATATATATATATATATATATATACATATATATACATATATATACATATATATTTGCACTTTAGAATCAAGAATACTCAGAATTGTCCTCTTCCAGCTTTCTTATTTAATTAAAAAAAGGTCACATTGATGACTACTTGACTCAGTTCCCGTTTGAAAGCTCCCTTCTTTTTTTCCTCCC
Source organism: Danio rerio (assembly GCF_052040795.2). Taxonomy (NCBI): domain Eukaryota; kingdom Metazoa; phylum Chordata; class Actinopteri; order Cypriniformes; family Danionidae; genus Danio; species Danio rerio. The sequence continues at coordinate 45,337,061 of NC_141038.1, read as the reverse complement.
ACAGCTGCATGATGTGCTGCAGGATTCTCTTGTAAACAAACACAGTCATTAGCCTATCCTTGCCTCAAACATAGCAGATCCACAAAGAAATGTGTTGTCCGTCCTAGTGGACCTTAAGCCGCGTGTGTTCATGATGTTGGCCGGACCACTTCCACATGTGCCCTGCCTACTCCCAGACAAGAAAATCCTTGTGCAGTCTCCATTCAGACATAAAACAGAAAGCCCTACTGCTGCTTGCCATGCTGACATGCCATGCATATTATTATCCTCAAATGCAAAAAGCCACCTTTCATTCCAACCTTTTAATACATCCCTTTACAAACCGCACAGAACATTGACTTTTAGTGGCCCAAGCAGCTGTCAGGCTTTCATTTGTAACTGTTTACAAATCCATTGAATTTACTTCTGAAAGCTGAGGAATGTGCGTAAAACAGTTTAAGACAGAAAAAAAAATGTTTCACCATTCAAAAATGCCTAAGAAGACTGGCATAACACACATAATAGAACCAAAGCGCAAAGAGAGTGGATTTTAATCAGTGTGGAATCCAAAGATCATTCATTGGTTAAAAAAGTCTTTGTTAGTACTATTATGCTTTCAGTATGCGTACAATTCTTGTTATGTGTATGTGTTGCTTAAATGGTAGCACATCAGGCCAAGTACCAAATTATTACCATTAACTCATGGCTTATTACCTGCAAATTATTAAAATATTGGCTGTTTATTTTTACTTATAAAGTGTATAATCTACATCACAGGTACCCAACCTTTCTCATTTTGAGGCCCATCTTTTTCTACAAACATTTTTCGAAGGCCCAAACTGATTGTCTGTTAAAATGCAAATTCTAAAGCTTTATTTATTAGTAAAACTTTTATTTTGCCTTCTATTATTCCCTTATTTTTCTACATCATTTTATAAAAAACGTGAACCATTGTAACATTGTGCATGTATGTGTGGTGGATATATATATATATATATATATATATATATATATATATATATATATATATATATATATATATATATATATATATATATATATATATATGTATTTATATATATATATATATATACACATATACACACACACACATATATATATATATATATATATATATATATATATATATATATATATATATATATATATATATGATTTCACGAGGAATGCAGCATGATTTCACGAGGAAACGTAAGTATTTTATGTTTTGTCAGTTTAGTGGCTAATTTATACGAATTCGTACGAGTTCATAATTTATACGAATTCGTACGAGTTCACTCGTACGAAAATGTATGATTTAAAAAGGAGGTGTGGCACCTGACCCCACCCCTAACTCCATCCGTCATTGAGTGATGAGCAAATCGTACTAAATTGTATGAATTAGATTTTAAAAATTCATACGAATTGGCCACTAAATCAAAAAGTTACAAATTGCTGTGAGATTGCGTTTGTTATTCTTTACAACTGCAGAGTATTTGGGCCTTTTTCTTCAGTAAAGGAACCTGAAAGGCCTACAGGAGATGGCAAAAAAAGCTGCTGCTGTATTGGACTGACTTCTACTCATCTATCAATTTATATCCATTAAAATAAACAACCTAACCCTGACCCTAATGTAAAATATAGTAAAAAAACCTCTAAATCTGTTAAAACGCATCAATCTGAAGGCGGTTGATTTGTAGCTGGACATTATTGGAGTTCGTTGACAGGAACAGTGCAAAATTCCGTCGAATGGTGCTGCGAAAAAGGGTGGGATTAAACAAGATGACTAGACATAAAAAAAAGTGAGCGATTGATTCATATTTTACATTTTTGACCAAAGAGGTCGTGTTTTGATCTGCGATTGGTCTCATTCAGTCACATGATGCAATTTCGCAGGTCACAGTTCACCAAGTCGTGTCGTATGAGCTTGCGTTTGGGATCTGATGAATTCAGGTGCGTATGAATGGAAGTCAAAGGGCAGTTTGACCGCGGCTTTAGGTGAAGCTGCCTAATTGTGTTATTGTCTAATACATAGATGTAATCAACTCCTTTGTACCATTCAAAATACATGTAAAAAAATTTACCAGTTGTGAAAATTTTACATAAATTATGCATTTGTTAATAGCAATATTATGAATAATTAATGTTTTTGATATAGTAATAATGATCATATAAGTATTCACTGATATGTGGGTGCATTTGTAGACCCCAGAGGGTTCATAAAAATAAAGCTGCAGAAGCTGTCTTAAATAACACACATCTGGACACACCCCCTCCCTCTGAGAATAGTCAGTTTTTATAGATTGTCGATTGGCTCCTTTACTAGAAGGCGGGGCTTTATTTGCTAGAACATCCATCATTGCATTTCCCCCTATTCCGAGCTATAAGAGTGACACCTCTTGCGTAGTCTAGTCTTTGACAGAGCATCAACCAGGAATAAGGGCTTGATACTGTTATCAAACACTGGTTCAATGAATCATAAGGATAATAAGTAGGAAGGTTTGTCACACGTATCATTTAGTGCAGTTTGACTGAGTGATGGCTTGTGTTTGCAGGGCCTCCTGGACCTCCTGGAGTGGTGATTGTAGAGGAGATCACGGCCAGCACCGCCACACTGTCATGGAGCCACGGTGTCGACAACCACAGTCCAATCACCACATACAATGTACAAGCACGGAGCCCTGTCTCTCTGGGATGGCAGACAGTGAAAACCGGTACTTTTCTTCCATATGCATTTACTTAAGAGTGTGTGGGTGTGTGTTTTGTTTGTGTGTTTAATCAATGCAAGTGATATGCAACGAGGATCATATGCAGAATATGGTATGTTCTCACATGATTCTGTTGAATTGTTTTGCTTCAATACACAGTAAAAAGTGATTAGATGACTTTACTTAAAAAGTGAGTAAACCTGCTTCCATTAAATTAGTAAGAAAATTGACTATGTGCTTATATAAAAACTAAGTTGTCAATTTAATAGTTAAAAGTTTATTCACTTGTTTTAAGTAAAGTCAACTTGTTGGTTTTTACAGTGCATTAATAATTTAGCTTAGTTTCATCCATTTGGTCATTTGTTCGTTCATTCATTCATTCATTCATTCATTCATTCATTCATTCATTCATTCATTCATCCATTCTTTTATTCATTCATTTGTTTCTTTGTTTATTAATTTGCTTGTTTGTTCATTAATTTGTTTGTTTATTCGTAATTAATAATTTTTTTTCATTCATTCATTTGTTTTTTTTTCATTCGTTTGTTCCTTCATTTGTTTGTTCATTTGTTCATTAATTTGCTTATTCATTTATTCGTTGATTTTATTGGTCATTCATTTGTTTGTATATTCCTTAATTTATTTGTTTGTTCATTCTTTCATTAATTTATTCTTTCGTTTGTTCCTTTGTTCATTAATTCATTCATTTGTTTGTTTGATTGTTTGTTTGTTTATTTGTTTGTTTTTGTGTTTCATCTTTCATTCATTTATTATCATTTGTTCTTTTTTTCATTCATTCATTCATTCATTCATTCATTCATTCATTCATTCATTCATTCATTCATTCGTCTTTCATTTGTTTTTCTATTCATTCATTCATTCATTCATTCATTCATTCATTCATTTATTCATTCTTTCTTTCTTTCTTTTGTTTGTTCCTTTGTTCATTCACTCATTCATTTGTTTGTTTGTTTGCGTGTTCTTTCATTCATTCATTCATTCATTCATTCATTAATTCATTCATTTGTTTGTCTTTTATTTGTTTGTCCGTCCGTTCCTTCATTCATTCATTCATTCATTCATTCATTCATTCATTCATTCATTCATTCATTCATTCATGTGTTTATTCGTTCATTCATTAATTAATTAATACATTCATTTGTTTCTTCCATTATTTCAATTGTTTGTTTGTTCATTCGTTCTTCCATTCATTTAATCATTTGTATGTTTGTTTATTAGTTTATTTATTCATTTATTCATTTGATCATTCATTTGTTCATTCTTTCATTTGTTCGTTCATTTATTTGTTCGTTCATTTGTTTCTTTGTTTGTTCGTTTGTTTGTACTTTCATTCATTCATTCATTATTTCATTCATTCATTATTTAATCTATCAATTAAGCTGTCCACCTTTGGAATATTTGAAGAGTAAACAATTCTAACAAGAAAATATATTTATATGAATTACAAATATTTTGTAAAATATATACAATCTCTTTAGTGTCACCATTGATGAATTTCAGTCTTTAAAAAATAAAAAATCAATAATACATATATTTTTTATTATTATAATTTTTTTGTTGTTCTTGTTGTTAATTAAGTCTATTATCGTATTGATTTTTGAAGGATACATGACAATAACGCTGTATCTTGTAAACTTTGTAGGAACAATTGTATTCTAAAACATATTCAAACTGAAAGCAGTTCTTTTTTTATCTAATAATACATCACATTTTTATCAATTGATGGAAAAATGCCAACAAATGTAGCCTTGGTGAACACAAGAGACTTCCAACAACATAAAAAGAAAAACTAAGTTATTCCAAACATTCTACCAGCAGATTGAAGTTGCTTCAGGTCGCATAAAGGTTTATTTAATGCTCACTGGCTCTTCAAATACTCAAATATCCTTTTAATATCTGGTATAAAAGATGCCATTCTACATCTTTGCCCATAACATATACAGTACGACTGCAAACAATGTCTGTGAATGCAGACTTAAGGTCTGACGGTGGCTGTTTCGTCCCATCTGTTTGTAAGGACCCCAGTGGGTCTCTATTAAATGTCTGTTATGCCTTTTTTAAATGTCACTAGCTGCAATCTAATGGCAAACTAATTTGAAGGTCAGCAGAAGGTTAAAATATGGACACATTGTTTTAAATACAGTAATGAAGAGCAGCTGCAACACAAAAAATAATTAATAAGCTATTAGTTTATAGTTAATTAATTGAAATATGGTCATCATTCATTCATCCCACCTTTTTGTTTCAGTGCTGTATCTGGGTTTTCTGTGCTACGCTGTAAAAAAACAACAACAATATGCTAATTAACAGTTTCTCTATTTTGTGTTTTTTGTTTACTTACGGTTGTGAATTGCATTATGGAAGCTTGATCTCTGCTCTGTTGAGTTTTAATGTTGAAAATTCAACTCTTCAGTTTAACAAAGAGACTTTTATTGACATTTTAGTAGTTTGAAATAATATAATGTAGAAGAAGTAATATAGAGAAAAATAAGTACCTGCAGTGCTAGGGTAATGCAAGTTACATAATAATATTACTTTTTTAAGTAATAAGTAAAGTAATGCATTACTTTAAAAAAATAATATTAATAAATAATAATAATAATAATAATAATAATAATAATAATAATAATAATAATAATAATAATAATAATAATAAATAATAATAATTAATAATAATATGTGGGTTATTTATATTTAAAAAATGCACATTTCTTTTTAGTTTAATCAATTAGCCGTTAAAAATGCTGATTTAAAAAATGAAGAAAAATAAAACACTCAATGAGAGAATGCGCTATCCACAGAAACAAAGAGCAACAAAAATGGAAGATAGCCTTAAACTTCTGCAAAAGAGGTATTCTGCATTGTTCTGCATGCATTGAAGAAAAGGAAAAGGGGATTGTCTTAACGGGCAGTGATTTGATGTAACTTGTAAGACAAAAGTACTATTCCTTAAAGGAAGAGATACTAGAATCTAAAAAATAAGGACTGGTAACATGAAAATAGATGTAATTGATAATATAGATTAATGTCAAAATGGCTTGCCATATACCTTGAATGAAATATCACATTTAATTATCAGCTATTATCCAAAGACAACAGCATTTTGCATCATCTGTTCAAACATTAGCAGTCTGCTATGGATAATAGCAAACTTTTTGCAATGATATCGCTTGTATGAGGATGAATTGTTTCTTTGCACTTTAAACGTTCCACATATGTCCAAATAACTGAGATAAGGCACAATTAGTGTGCACACAATGCTTTAAGTGCTGAAGCTATTCAGATAAGAAGGAGGGAAAGAGGAAATGTTTACTTTAGAGTGTTCAAACAGTGTTACCGCTTCATGATCTTTACTCTGCCTCCTCTTCGTGAAATAGATTCTGCCTAAAGGGCCATTCATGCTGACAAAGCATACAGAAGTCATTCTTTTTTCTGTAGCAGATTTGATGAGACACGAGCAAGAAAGACCATTGGGGATAAAACATTGTTTAACATGGTTTACCTTTTACAGCTCTACAGTAACTTGATATAGAGTTCAGACCAGTGTTGGGAGCAATTGGTTATAGTAACTAGTTGGCTTAAGTAACTAGTTACTGTAAATAAATAAGGGGTTAGGGGTTACTTTAACTGTTTTTAGGTCATTTAATTCCAGTTACTTATAATATACTTGCTGAATATTAATTCAGATTCAGAAGGCAAAGTTTGACAGATGGATTAGTAGATAATTAGATGAAGGAATAATAGAACAAACAAGTGAATGAATGGACAAACGGACAAATTAATTGATATATTTTATTCATTCATAAGTTAATAAATTTTTTATACATTAAATGTCAAGAGGATGGATGGATATTTTGAGAGATGGATGGATGGATGGATGGATGGATGGATAAATGGATGGATGGATGGATGGATGGAAAGACAGACAGACAGACAGACAGACAGACAGACAGACAGACATAGATATGGATGGGTGGTAAGGTGTATGGATGGATGGATGGATGGATGGATGGATGGATGGATGGATGGAAAGATGGAAAGACAGACAGACAGACAGCTATATGGATGGGTGGTAGGGTGTATGGATGGATGGATGGATGGATGGATGGACGGACGGATGGATGGATGGATGGATGGATGGGTGGGTGGATGGATGGAAAGACAGACAGACAGACAGACAGAGATATGGATGGGTGGTAGGGTGTATGCACGGATGGATGGATAAATAGAAGGGATTGATGAATGGATGGATGGATGGATGGATGGATGAATGGATGGACAGATAAATGGGAGGATGGCTGGATGGATGGAAAGACAGACAGAGATATGGATGGGTGATAGAGTGTATGGATGGATAAATAGAAGGGTTGGTTGGTTGGTTGGTTGGTTGGTTGGTTGGTTGGTTGGATGGAGGGATGGAAAGACAAACAGACAGATATATGGATGGATGGATGGATGGGTGGATGGATGGATGGAGAGATGGATGGATAAACCAACAGTACATACAAACAGACAACAGACAGAAATATGGATGGATGGATGGATGGATGGATGGATGGATGGATGGATGGATGGATGGATGGATGGATGGATGGATGGATGGTTGGATGGATGGATGGATGGATGGATGGGTTAATGTATTGATGGATGGACTTACTGTATTTGCAGTGAAAATGACAAACAACAGCAGTGAGTGTCAAGGAATCAGAGGCATGCATGGTCAAAGAGGAATAAAATAAGAAAAGGACAGAGAGGCTGAAAAAGAGCAACAGTGAAATAAGGCAGAGTGAGCCGGAGGGTGGAAGAGAGAAGTTTTGTGGAGAGCATCTGGGAGTTTATCATCTCACAGCCTCACGCCTAGAGCAGAGCTGTGGTCCCACAGGTTATGTACAGCCGTTAACTGTAGACAGAAGATCGCCCAGAGGTTTGGTCCGCAGCCAAGTGTGTGTCTGGACTGAAATGAGGAGCCAATCCTCTGGGCAAACACAGCCTGTGTCTGCTGACTTTTTTGCATTGACTGAGCAAACCATGAGTGAAGAAATCAAAATTACAAATTCACTAGAAGGAATGGAATCATCTCTCAATCTCTTATTTAAAGCTCAGTTACTCAGAGAAACTCCAACTCTAAGCCTATTGAGCGGGTTTAAGAATACCTATAAAAAGAATACCTTTAATCCTTTAGAAGTGCAAACTAAAATTAATATTTACAGACACTAAGATTAATGTTATTTGCAATTAAATTAATATGTATTATATTTTAAATGCATATTAAATTAATATTTTTGACCCATTTTAAAATGCAATAATACTGTCGTCCAGCATGTAATGTCATCATTTTTGATGACTTATATGTACATAAAGACTTGTATATAACATTAAAAGCAACTATATTTTTATAGCAAGATCATTAAAAAAATGCTTTATTGAATTATATGTCACCGGCCACTTTATTAGGTACACCTTACTAGTACCGGGTTGGACCCCCTTTTGCCTTCAGAACTGCCTTAATCTCCCATAGATTCAACAAGGTACTGGAAATATTCCTCAGATGTTTTGGTCCATATTGACATGATAGCATCACGCAGTTGCTGCAGATTTGTTGGCTGCACATCCATGATGTGAATCTCCCTTTCCACAAAATCCCAAAGGAGCTCTATTTAATTACGGTCTGGTGACTGTGGAGGCCATTTGAGTACAGTCAACTCATAGTCATGTTCAAGAATCCAGTCTGAGATGATTCACGCTTTATGACATGGCACTTTATCCTGCTGGCATGTCCTTGACATCAAATTCTGACCCTACCATCCGAATGTCACAGTAGAAGAGACTTATCAGAACAGGCAACGTTTTTCCAATCTTCTATTCTCCAATTTTCATGAGCCTGTGTGAATTGTAGCCTCAGTTTCCTGTTCTTAGCTAACAAGATGGCACACAGTGTGGTCTTCTGCTGCTGTAGCCCATCCGCCTCAAGGTTACTGGTCCCTTTCTATCTGGCATCAACAAAGCTTTGCACTCACAGAACTGCCGCTCACTGGATATTTCCTATTTTTTGGACCATTCTCTGTAAACCCAAGAGATGGTTGTGCATGAAAATCCCAGTAGACCAGATGTTTCAGAAATACCCAGACCAGTCTTGCACCAACAACCAAGCCACGGTCAAAGCCACTTAAATCACCTTCCTTTCTCATTCGGATGCTTGGTTTGAACTGCAGCAGATCGTCTTGACCATGTCTACATGCCTAAGTGCATTGAGTTGCTGCCATGTGATTGGCTGATTAGAAATTTTCTTTAACGAGCAGTTGGACGTGTACCTAAGAAAGTGGCCGGTTTTTAGATTATTTGTTATTATGTACAATAATATATGCCTCTGGGACCAGTATTGGTGTTGAAATGGCCCCTTTTTGTAAGAAGCATGTGTATTTCTCATTATTTTAGAAATATTAAGCTTTGCATTGCTCGTTAAAAAAAAAAAAAATCAGCATTGATTTCTTAGATTGTTCTAAAGCGATTTGTTATATTACAAAACTAGATGTTGGCTCCATTCCATAGCATAGTGAGCTGCCTACATAAACAGCACTGAGAGCATCGTGAGTGCCTTCCTAATTTGAAGGCTGTTCCAAAACACAGGGAGCATTAGTGTTTATTCTAGATAAATAATGAGTGTTCTTTGTGGAAATTTCTGGGATTGAATTTTCCACAAAGAACACTCATTTCGCTAGAATAAACAGTAATGCTGCCTGTTTATTGGAACAGCCTTCGTATTAGGCTGTTCCAAAAAACAGCCTAATTGAACACGTTATTCAATCCCAGAATGCATTTATTTGTGATAGACAGACAGAAATGTTCATTATAAATATACTTTTAATTAATTACACTACTTGTAACTTCTTGTTTTACTCCATATTTTCCATATGTTTTTTTTTTCATTTATAAAAATAAATCATATAATCAAATTATTCAATATTATTATTAATTCTTTTTACATTTGTAACTGTAATTATATGTAAACTCACATTTAAAGTGCAATCTATCTCTGTTGTCTATAAAACTTTTCAGTACATAAATTAAAACAATTTAAATTCTTTGCTCATTTCATGAGACTTTTTCTGTTCTGAAATGTATTTATTTTTACCATAGGCATGCAGTGATTTTGTTCTGTTTAAATGCATTTATTTTTAACATAGCTATCTAATTATTTTTATTTTATTTTAAATATTTTTTTTTTGCCATAGCTATGGAGCTATCTTATTTTATTTTTATTTTTTTATTTTATAATATACACATATGTATGTATTTATTTATTTATTTATTTATTTATTTATTACCATATATGGACCTATTTTATTTTATTATTTCACAATTTTTCAACTAAATTAATTAAAAAAGAATTGGTGCTGTTTTTACATTTTAATACAATTTTATGTAGTAAATTTATTTATTATTACCATAGCTATGCAGTGATTTATTTTATTAAGTTTAGTTTTGTTTTATTTTTTTTTTTATTTTATTATTTTACAATTTTTCAACTAAATGAATAAAAAAATTGGTGCTGCATTTTCATTTTAATACATTTTTATATAGTACATTTGTTTGTTTTTACCATAGCTGTGGTTTACCACAGTGATTTCATTTAATTTTATTTATTTAATTTAATTTAATTAAATTTTTTTATTATTTCACATTTATATACAAAACATCAATGTTTTATATTTTCTTTTTGATACAATTTTATGTAGTAAATGTATTTATTGATTGATTGGTTGATTTTTACTATAACTACAGCGATTTCATTTTATTTGATCAAAATGAATGTTGTTTTATTTATGTTAACACAGTTTTATTCAGTAAAACATTGTGCAAAAAATTTCTTTTTTAATTGTCACCCATCTGTGTACTTAATGTATGTATATGAATATCACAAACATACCATGTAGGTGTATTTTTAGCTCAAGCATACTGTACAGTATCACTTCAAATTACTTCAAAAAGCTTAGAGTCTATCAGGACTTACTCTCAACAGACATCAAATCTTTGCCTCTGTTATAAAGCTGTATTGATTTCATCCTTTTTAACCACTATTTTTACTCCCACTCAGATCCAGACCCGGTGACAGGAAGCATGGAGTCAGCCATGGCAGTGGATCTCAACCCCTGGGTGGAGTATGAGTTTCGGGTGGTGGCCACAAACAGCATAGGCACAGGCGACCCGAGCCCCCCATCCAGAGCGGTGCGCACTAAAGAAGCAGGTATATCTGTCTTTAGTTCACTCACCCGTGAATGTGTCCTCCAACACAACAGAAATCTAAATAAACAAACAGTTTCCTCTCAAACAGCTTCGTTTATCCTCTGCTCGGGGGATCGTGTGACTGCGTGTTGTAACACATTTTTACGACTGCAGTCACCCGCTTGACTATCCAGGGTGACCCTGGTTCCATTTTAATTGGAGGAGAAGTGGAAAATAAGCCGCTTACATGAATTTAAACAAGTTTTTTTTTGTGCGTTTGAGCTGAAGCAGAAAGGCACTTGTGCCCTCAGGCAAAGAGGCTGCAGAATTCTCTATTTATGGAGAACAAAACCCTCGCTTCAACACGCTTTGGTTCAAAAAACATTCAGCAGGCCTGCTCCATTACGCAGCCACAGAATGTCCCAGTATACGAATATAATGACAGCTCGTCTTTTGTCATTGTTTAAAGCAGACTGAATTATTGCGGTTGTCGTTGTTTGACACCGCTCATTAAAGGAAAGGTTCTGTCATTGTTTATTCTCCCTTGTGTCGACCCAAACTGGTACACTGTTGTTTTTATCTGTGATTTATTTGCGACGAATCTTCGCATAGTATATTTACATACATACAATAATTGTTGTAATAACAGAACAGTTATAAAAGAAGCAATTACTAGAAATAGGATATATTAGCAGTTATGTGCAAAACTGGCAGTTGATACTAGCAGTGTGGTAAAACCAGAATGATCTCATGAGAAAACGTAAGTATTTTACGTTTTTTTGTCAGTTTAGTGGCTAATTCATACGAATTCGTACGAGTTCAGTTGTATGAAAATGTACGATTTTAAAAAGGAGGCGTGGCACCCAACCCCAACCCTAAACCCAACCATCACTGGGTGATGATTAAATCGTACTAAATTGTACAAATGAGATCGTATGAATTCATACGAATTAGCTACTAAATCAAAAAGGTACGAATTGCTGTGAGATTGTGTTGGGTAAAACATTGTAGATATCGAAACATGCTTGTGCTAAAACATAGTAGCAGGATGTTTAAACAATCTTACTGTTCCAAGTCATGCTTGAAACATATTAGCATAGTGTTTCTATCAGTGTAATGATGATAGAAGCACGTCAATGTCCCATTAGCATGCTAGCCTTGTGCTAAACTGTGTTGTGTTAGTGACATGTTAACACTATGTTAAAACACGCTCGAAACATGCAATCATTGTGTCAAGCATTTTAGCAATGTGTAAACCACGCTAGAAAATGATAGCAGTCTGATAAACCATGCTAACAGTGAGTTATACTAGCAGTGCAGTAAAACATGGTAGAAACCTGCTTAAAATGTTGTACAGAACGGTAGAAGCATGTTAATGTTAGTGGTGTCCTTAGTCATCCTTGAAACATGTTAGCACAATGCTTATAACAGTCTGAAAATATAAGCACATTTATTTCATACTATCAATGTGTAAAATCATACTATAACCATATTAGCCTTATGCTAAACATGCTGAGAGTGTTTTGTGTTCAAGAAATGTAAACGGTGTATTAAAACCTGCTATAAACAGACAATTGCTGTGCTAAGCATGCTAACAGTGTGTAAACCATGCTAGCAGTGTGCTACTATTTAGAAGCAGTGCATGGAAGAAACATGCGTGAAATGTGCTAAAATACTGTAGGAGCATGTTAAAGCAATGCTTGTAGTGTTATACGTCATCCTTGAAACATGTTAGCAAAGTGTTTGTAACAATGTGATGATGTTAGAGAGACTGTTAATGTCATGCTAGCATTGTGGGGAATTATTCTACAACCCTAATAGCCTAAAATGCTAAACGTGCTGAGAGTTTATTGTGTTAAAGACATAATTGCACTGTTAAACCTGATAGAAACAGGCAATCACTGTGCTAAGCAGTGTGTAAATCCATGCTAGAAAATGAAAATTGTAGCAGTGTGCTACAATATATTAGCAATTTGATAAAACATGGAAGAAACATGTTTGAAATATGCTAACATTGTTCAAATAATGTTAGTAGTCTCTTAAGTCATCCTTGAAAACATGTAAGCACAGTGTTTCTACCTATATGATTATGCTAGAAGAATGCTAATGCTATACTAGCATTGTGTGAAATCATGTTACAAACATGTTAGCCTTGTACATCTTAGACAGGCTGACAGTGTATGAAAACATGCTAAAATCATGTTGTATTTGCTCTAAACTTAGAACTTTGAAAAGCATGCTTGAAAATGATAGCAGTGTGTTAAAATATGCTAGCAGTCTGTTATACTAGCAGTGTGATAAATGGAAGAAACATGCGTGAAATGTCCCAAAACACTGTAGCAGCATATAAAAACATTGTCAGTAGTGTCCTAAGTCATCCTTAAAACATGTTAGCAAAGTGTTTCTAACAATCTATCTATCTATCTATCTATCTATCTATCTATCTATCTATCTATCTATCTATCTATCTATCTATCTATCTATCTATCTATCTATCTATCTATCTATCTATCTATCTATCTATCTATCTATCTATCTATCTATCTATCTACCTACCTACCTACCTACCTACCTACCTAGCTACCTACCTGTCTGTCTGTCTGTCTGTCTGTCTGTCTGTCTGTCTGTCTGTCTGTCTGTCTGTCTGTCTGTCTATCTATCTACTTTAAAAACTGTTTCAAACTTTGTTTCTTTACTAATTTAGTCTTTCAGGATACCTAACCTTGTCAGTTATTAATATGCATTAGGAGTTATTAATATTCATTATCACATTTTATTTTTACATGCAGGTTTTAGTTAATAGAAAGTTCAGCATTTAAAATAATGACATAGAGCACAATAACGTTGCACTATTTCTGTATCTGCAGTACCATCGGTAGCCCCTGCCAATGTTCGAGGAGGGAACGGCCGCAGGCATGAGCTGGTCATATCCTGGGAGGTAGGTTTGCACTTGGCATGTACAGTGGACTCCCTACTGTGAACTCTTGCTATGCTAATGAATATGGCATAAAAAAGACTTGCAGTTCTCGGGCCAAATAGATTCATGCAGCTAATTGACTTGAGCGTTCGTAATTGTATCCGGCCATAATTGCCACCATCGCAATTTGCATGTTGAAGGATTGCGACACTTACAGTCCCAAACCCTATAAGAACAGATGAATGAGTATATACTAAATGGAATTTTGTGCTTTGTAGAAATGCTGTTGGAGGCAAATTGGACTGAATAGCGGTGAAGGTTTATTCCAAATCTGCTTGATAATTGTGATCATTTGCAAGCTTTTTTTAATAGCACCTTTCTGTGGTTTTCGGACACCGAGGAAGGATTCAATAGGGTTACAGAATAATAGTATTAAAAAGTGTTAATATTAACATGAACTTCGTAGATCAAACATTATGCAAAACAAATGACATAAATATGCTAAATAATTCATATGACAAGGGAAAAATTGAAAAATATTTTTTTATATGCTGATCAGATTTATTCATTTCCATTGATGCACAGTTTTATTGAGATTCAGGGCATATCACACAACGTGTCCATGTTTATATCATCTAAAATTGTTATTTGGATGTTGCATCTTGTGTTAGAAGCTCCTGAAATACACTGAACAGTTTTCCACCAGAGAGCTTGTGAAATCTAAATTGGAGTTTTGTAGTTGTTAAGCCATATCTGTAAGCCTTGAGGCTAGCTGGTCTATTCTGATGTTTAGCATGTATTACATTTAATTTAATTTATTTTACTGAAGTACTTTGCAGCCATCACAAAAGTGCAATTTATGGGGATTAGCTATGAGGCGGTGGAAATTAAATACAAAATAAACTTGATAAAAAAAATCTATCGTAACGTTGCTTATAAGGTATTTAAGGGATAATTCACCCAAAAAGGAAATATCTGCCTTAATTCACTCATTCTTGAATTGTTCCAAGGCAGTTCCAAGGTTTTTTTTTTCTTTTCTGTTGAACAGAAAATAAGATATTTTGAAAATATTAGCAAAAACTAATGCTATTGATGTCAACGGTTACCACTTTCCAACAATTATCAAAATAAATGTTTAAAACCCAAACAACTTGGAAACAAATCAAGAGTGAGTAAATAATGGCAGATTGTTCATTTTTGGGTGAACTATTGTTCATTATTAACAATCATTATTAATAATAGTAATTTATTAACAATCAAAATCAAAATAATAATTATATATATATATATAACAGACAATTACAGATAATGAATACGTTTGATGACCGTATTATCTTGAATATTTAAAGCAATATTTACATGTATTATAACAGATGTTAGAGTAAACATTGCATCCTTTTGATATTTTACCACAACCATTCCAATACATACAATTTTAGAAGGAGCGCTATCCTGCTGGAGAGTTTGCCCTCTCCTGTGGTTTGTAATGTAATGGGGAGCACAAATGTCTTGATACCTCAAGCTGTTTATGTTGCCATCTACTCTGCAGATCTCTCGCATGCCCCATACTAAATGTAACCCCAAACCCTGATTTTTCCTTCACCAAACTTGACTGATTTCTATGAGAATCTTGGGTCCATGCGGGTTCCAATAGGTCTTCTGCAGTATTTTGTGATGATTGGGATGCAGATAGATAATACAGATAATTAATCTAAAAAATCTACCTTCTTCCACTTTTCCAAATAATCAACTAGAAGTCAAGTTTTTTATTTGTTGCTCTTACAACTGGGATTGGCGACAAGACCTTTGTCAGGTAGTGTACTGATAATCTAATAAGAATTAGTTGCTGTATAGTTCCAATGTAAAGAAATGTGATTAAAAAACATCATTTTATGATAGCTACAGTACATTTCCATTTATTTATTTAGTTTTGCAAATGATGGACGCAAAATGCAATTCATCATGAAGAGCCAAATAATCTAATACAAAGATTCAGCAATTTGTTGCTGTGAAATGAAAAAAAATACAATTCGAGAACCGCAGCATATCGAATTGCTTCATAAGATGGAATTTATGCTAAAAGTCATCTGAATGTTCTGTCCTTTTGGAAGCCGCGGCCGCCACTATATGGAAATTACTTTGATTAGACACACGAGAGAGATGAAAATGATCATTAACCTTGAATTCTCAAAACACTTCCCCCCGAAACTGATGTTTTGAGAACATCTGTTTGTTAGATGAGATTTAACATCAATTTTTTTGTATATGTAAATTGGATTGCTTGAAGTGTTTGCTAATGGACAGATCACCTTTACCTCTGTTCTCTGTTTGTGAGTGGCTGCACATTAACAAAGCAAAAAAAAGGTTTCCAAATGAGGCCAGTTAAAGGTGCGATTAACTGGGGAATTGTGGAACAGATGTACGCTGAAGTGACGCTTATTCTTGCAGTTATTAAATCAGGCCCCAACTGTCACCCGCCAAATAACTTTCATATTAGAAAGAACCGTACCTCGGTGAGAAATTAAAGATGATAAGGCTCATTCCAGATGCAGCGGAATACTTTAACAGTGATGACTTGCTAAGTTTATAACCCTCCCAGAAAGTTATTACTGTAACTACAGAATAATTGTGGTTTTAATTTGGCTTTTTTGATGACTGTTCAGTTATGTACCTGTTAAAACATTCACAGCATACACTAGAACATTTTTTTAGAGATCGCTTAGAGCTCTAAACATATTTTGGAGCTAATGTTTACCTTACAATGGGAATATTTTAAAGACACTGGAGTCTATTTAAGCATTAATTCTGTTCTGCTTCATCATATTAGGAAAGAGGTACCCTGACAGGAGCTTCAGGTGCTATTTTGAGACACATATTAAGCATCGTATTAAATTGCATATAATTTAGCAGACACTTTTAAAGCAAAACGATTTGCAGTGCATTAATTGGACTCTCCCCCCAGAGCCCAAGCTCTTTACTCAAGGACATAATGGTGACTGAGCAGCCTTATGAATTCACTAATACTTTAGTTAACAAGTCTGCGATACCTGTAATGTAACCTTTTCTAGCACTGACACTTTACATTAACCATTTGAGGACTACTGTACTTACATGCCTCATTAGTGGTAACCAGATTTAAGCTCAAATCTGTCGAGAAGACTTGAAAAGCATTCATAATTGCTTAGGATTCGACATTAACATTCAGTAATTGGCATGTGGATATTAAAAACTGCATTAGGGAGTTTATATGAAATGGTGTTAACATAACCAGATAAGACAAGCACATTCCTTCATCAGCTTTAAGACTGGAGTTGATTCGTTATTCTAAAGGGTGTTTTAGTCAGTGTTTTAGTTAAGGGCGACACGGATGGCCCTCTGTGGTGCGGCAGAAATATGAACAGTGTAGAGTCGTGGCTGAGTACCGTGGACTGCCGGTGTGTGTACCCTGATAGAAACCTATGTTTAGAATTCTGAAATGCATGGCGCTGCGTGGCGCTATGCGGCACGTCGCTGAGCAGCGCGATTTGGCGTGTGACCCCCTTAAGTCTGTTTGTGGTTGTCTGTCTGTGTTCTGTTGACTTGTCGGAAAGCACTTTGGCCCATGAAGTTGTAAAGAATCGTGCTATATAAATGACATTGTCATTGTCATCGCATTGTCAAAATCACATCATTATCCTTTATCGTTCACTTTCGCCAATTGGTGAAGTTTTTTCCTTGACGCTGTCGCCACTGGCTTGCATAGTTCGGGACCTGTAAAGCTGCGCATTGATGGATTTTCTCTTCAGTGTTAGGACTCTCAGCAGTGAATTTTAAACCACACTGAACTGAGCTAAACTGAGCTGACCTTAAACTCTGAAAACCAGACTGACACTGTTTCAATTCACTATAATCTTCTATGTGAAGCTGTTTTGACACAATCTACATTGTATAAGCGCTATACAAATAAAGATGAATTGAATTTATTTGATGTACACACTGGAATTTACTGTGTAAATGTGTTTCCGTCATAGTTTATGATTCACACTCATTAAATAATTTCTTTATATAGCTTTATTTTACATTCTTAGGAGATACACAACACAAACGTCTCTGTTTTTGTATCTCCCAAGCATGTAAAACAAAGCTATATAAAGTAATTATGTGCAAATCATGACCTTCTGAATGGTGTTATTACGTATATTAAATCACCAAAAATGTTAATACCGCGAGCGTGCAGTGTAAACTTCACTACTGAATGTCAGTTTATGCAGCATTTTTTTTTCCTATCAGATAAAAACGTCCATCCAACTCAGTTGTGCACGTACGTTTTTATGTGTATTTTCAAAATAATGTGCTTTTTGCCGTTTCCAATAAGCATTTTTATGTGCATAAAAATAAGGGGATGGAAACATAGCTACTGATAGCTCCACGATAAAACGATTTAATTTAACCAGAAGTAACGAAAAGTTGTTTCGATGGGGTATAGAGAAGGTTATGGTTTGGATTTGATTAAAGGGTCATGACACCCCCCACTTTCGGTGCAGGTCTACTTGAGAATTTTTTCAAAAGGTGCATCATAGTAGGCGTGGAGCTTCGCGAGCAAAGGGTAGGAGTGGGCGTGATCAGCAGGGGAGAAGGAGGGGAGCGAACAACTGTTGTCAGTTAGCTTATATACAGATAAGCACAATTTATATCATTATAAAGATAATCGTGTTCATATAAACACTATAAATGAGTACTTCTCCCTCAATCTCCGGGTCTGAATGCAGACTCAGTGCAGCAGGTCTCTTGCCCTGTCTATTTTAACCATTAGCCCTTTTGGTAATCTAGAGGATATAGCAGCAGCACAGTGATGTGTCTAACTGTGAACGAACTCCACTGATAAAAAGACAACGTCGTCATTATCCAATTCTCATATTGCTCTCTCGACAAAAATGGTGGCTGCACACATACAGCTTTGCTGTATCGGCCCTTACAGCTTCACACGGAAAAACATGCAACAAACCCCTTGGATCTTGGAAACAAACACATAAGACCGTTTTTATGAACGGCTAATTACTGTGTGCCATGGGTCTGTGGATGCGGTCTTACCCAGTCTGCAACGTGTCTCACAGCTTGGCACTGGCAGGTCTGCCTTGCCTTCGGAAAGCACGTGCAGTCATGGATAATTAAGAAGCAGCCTTTTCTCATAAGGGAAGAAAACTTTGCTATGAATAATAATAAGAAACCGACACGTCATCTTTGCACTTGCAGTTTTGCGCTACTTTGCCGATTTTGATCCCGCCCCAAAAATCATTTTAAACCTGCAAGCTGAAATTAGCTGACAAAAGTTCAAAATTATCCAGTTTTCCCCACAATTACAGCCAACATGTGCTAACATCGTCTTAACAGATGCTCAACACACACAAATCTATTAATATCTCAAATAAAGTTCTCAAGGGTTTCGTGACCTTTAAAGATTATGAGGGCAAAAAGAAGTGCACAGATACATAATTTATAACAAGCACTATATAAATATAAGAATAAGAATTTTGGATTTCATGTCGACTTTTTTAACCTTAGTTAGGTACTCCAAAAGCATCTCTGGCACACAATCCATTTTTACTCCACCTTGTTTATCCACATCCTGATTAACCACTTTAGGGTCTAAACCGGTTCTGCATCTCCAATCAATATGGGTGGATTAGAGAATATGCTCCTCTGCTTTGGCATTCGGGGCACGTGAACCGACTGCTGTTCTGCCTCTCCAATCATCTCTGGGTGGCTGTGGAAAACCAGGGCGGCTGGTCTGAGTGCTGCTTATTAAACAGGATGAATGACTAAACAGCTCGCCCCGTCTGCTCATTAGTGTCTGCAGAGAGAGAGAGGAAAAGTATTACGGGCACCAGAAGCAATGGACTGGACCATTACAGTTGCCCTACTTCCTATTCCATGCAGTATCAGACGCTAGCAGATTCATTTGCTCCACGCTTGCTGCTTCTTTGCCCAACAGCCTTTTCAGATGCACATTTTGCTTAGTTTTGTAACAGTCACCCTTTTCTTTTTCTTTTTTGTTTATTTTAATGGCCATTTATTGGTCGACCCATGCAGAAAAGCTTGATAATGTTGCTTTAAGAGTTGTTCCCTACTGAAAAATCCAGCTTAAACCAGTCTATGTTGGTTGGCTAGTTGACCAGCTCGGTTTTAGAGAGGGTTTTGACCATTTCCAGGCTGATTTCCAGCCATTTCCAGCCTGGTCTTAGCTGGTCAGGCTGGAAAATGAACAGCTAAATCCAGTTAAAACCAGCTTGACCAGCCTGGTTTAAGCTGGACATAGCTAGTTTTGACTGGGCTTCAAGCCTTGCCAGGCTAGTCAAGCTGGGTTTAGCTGGTCATCACCTAGCCTGACCAGCTAAGACCAGGCTGGAAATGGCTGGAAACCAGCCTGGAAATGGCCAAAACCCCTCTAAAACCAGGCTGGTCAACCAGCTAAAACCAGCCAACCAGCGTAGGCTGGTTTAAGCTGTTTTTTTTTTTTTCAGTAGGGTTAAAATACACATGAAATCAAAAATAATCGTATTGATTTTATTAGCTCGCATTGCTAACATAACTAACCATATTGTTTTTGTTTGCAATGTGAGCTAACAAAACTAATCATATAAATTGTTTTAACAATGTGAGCTAACAAAATCAATTCAGTTATTTTTATTATACAGTATACATGATATAAAGTTTATGATAATGTTGATTCAAGAGATGATAAATAACATTAAAACCAGCCATATTGATTTTGTTAGCCCACATTGCTAGTGTTGTGGTGAACAATTTATCTGTGCATGTCAATAAGAAATTCATTAAGTCATTAAGTGTTCATCCTAGTGTTCATCCCATCTAAAAATGATATCTGACAATGCACTTCCTGTTTATTTTCTGTTAGCTTAACTAGACTAAAAGCGACCCTCTGGAAAATGTGAGGAGCTAAGCTAACCCTGCTGAAAAATCCAGCTTAAACCAGCCTAAGCTGGTTGGCTGGTTTTAGCTGGTTGACCAGGCTGGTTTTAGAGGTGTTTTGGCCATTTCCAGGCTGGTTTCCAGCCATTTCTAGCCTGGTCTTAGCTGGTCAGGCTGGGAAATGACCAGCTAAAACCAGCCTGACCAGCCTCGCCAGGCTGGAAGCCCAGCCAAAACCAGCTATGTCCAGCTTAAACCAGCCTGGTCAACCAGCTAAAACCAGCCAACCAGCTATGTCCAGCTTAAACCAGCCTGGTCAACCAGCTAAAACCAGCCAACCAGCCAAGGCTGGTTTTAGCTGGATTTTTCAGCAGGGAAAAGCTACTTGGCAAAAGTAGCTCAGCTACATCTAAGCTATTTTTTAGCAATTTTATAGCCTCATAGCTCTGTGAATGTCGGTCCCGTCACATAATGATCTGCAATCGGTAAATGTAGCCTGTATGGATGCCACTGCGCTACTTGACTAAAATAATATCTTTGTTAAAGAAAAGCTATTTGATTTATGGAAGTAGCAATGCTACTGCCACACTACTGAGAAATGTAGGTAAGCTAGTAGCGTCCCTACTTGTAGCGACGCTACAGCGTAACACTGGTCATCCAGGTACTTCTCGCATACTGTTTATCAGACATACAGTACTACTCGGCTCCCATACTGCTTTTAGAGTATTATATAAAATGGTACTATGCAATGTCAGACGCAGCTTCGAACTACGTCTGTCTGAGGTATTGGCCAGGGTTAACATACTTACAGTTACTACGCCCCTCCAACTGTCAATTTTAACAGCACCATGACAACAAGCAGAAATGGTGAGGAGGAGGAGTCTGTTAGGTTGTAATGACTCTCCCGAAATCACTTTCCTGATTTTTCTGAATGAAATCCCTTCTTTACTACATCCAATCAGCTTGCAGTGGGGAAAAAAACAAGCCACACCCATTGTTTTCTCATTGAATATTGTGTTTCTATATGAACTGCATCACAATATGAAAAAAAAAAAAAAAAAACTGTTACAGCTTCCTGTTCATACATATTTTTTAAAGGGGTGGTCCACTATGATATCATATTTCAAACTTTAGTTGATGTGTAATGTAGCTATGTGAGCATAAACAACATCTCTAAATCTAAGACGCTTAAAGAGACATTGGCTCTTAAAGAGTTAGCTTAGCAAAGCCTACAGCGAACAAAATTTGGGGACTTCAAAAAAGCACATCTGGGTTAATGATGTCAAAAACCCTTCATGTTACGCTTATACACCCCGCGCAGCGAAGGGGCTTGGCCAGAGGCACTGTAATGTTATGACAAAGACTCTTCCTGGTGATGTGGAGCTGATCTGCAAATCACAGCACATTATGTTAGCTGACCAATCAGAGCATATTGAGGGCGGATCTTCAGATGAGGAGATGAAAGTCGTTTTCATGTTAGCCGAGTAGCTGTATAGGATATATGAAAAAAATAACCTGATTTTCTACAAATGAGGCATGAGCACACATCACTTTACACCCCATTAACACAAGCAAGCCTTAACAAAAAACCCTTTATTTCAGTTCATAGAAACACAGGAGATGGCAATTCATTCTGCCTGAGGCGACCCCAGATTAATAAAGGGACTAAGCCGAAAAGAAAATGAATCAATGAATGAAATACAGGAGAGAGTTCATCACACTTCCATTGCTCTAAAAGTGTGTGCTAAAGTATTTAGCGTGAAGGTACAGCGTATTCTCTCCCATCATCTGTCTGCATCTTGTTTTGGGTGCTGTCGCCAAGGGACGTGATAATTTCAGGAGCGGATGGGAATCAGTCAGAATTTGGCGTGACGGACAGATTCGCTGCCAAAAAGAGAGGAGAGTACAGGTGTTTGTCAATTATTAAAATTGCCCAAGATTTAATTCCGCAGGCTTACGTTTTAATTAAATTTCTATCTCCCTTAATAGATTGCATTCCATTCTATTAAATGCCTAGCAGGTGTCACAGACAGACTCTGATATCTCCCCCCTCTGAAAAAACACATCAAGCAAGTGTCAAATCTCTTTTGAAAAATGCAGAGAGGAAATTTTCAGCAGCTGGACAGGCAAAATCATCTCGTGTGACCAGCAGACTGTGTGCAGCTTTCCAGAACAAGTGTAATTTGCGAGATTTAGCAGGAATAAGATACACTGCAGTCTGATCTACGCTGATTTCATGGTATCTTCATTTTATTTATTTTTTTTATTAAAAATGTAATTTATTCATGTAAAGGTTGAAATGGACATAAAATTATATATATATAAGGATGTAAATTTAATTAAATGGGAAGAACAAAAAATCCCATTAACATGCATTTACCTGTATTTAGGAGCTATGGTGAAAGAAAGTTTTCTGATTAAACTAATTTCATTTCAAACTAACCTAAAATACTGTGTGTAACTGTATAATAATAACTGTGTGCACTTTATATATACTATATATATATATATATATATATAAATATGTTGTAAAACATGTAAGCAAAGTATATAAAATTGTTGATCTAATTTTATGAATTGTGAATTTATGAATTGTTGCATAAACAACAACCATCTTTAGTTGATGAAAAAATATATATTTATTTTCCTCAAAAAGTTACATACAGTACATATATCTACAACTATATGTGCAATTTAATTTAATTTAATTTATTCATTTTCTTTTCGGCTTAGTCCTTTTATTATTCTTGGGTCGCCACAGTGGAATGAACCGCCAACTTATCCAGCATATATTTTACGCAGCGGATGCCCTTCCAGCTGCAACCCATCTCTGGGAAATAATTTAATTTAATTTAATTTAATTTAATTTAATTTAATTTAATTTAATTTAATTTAATTTAATTTAATTTAATTTAATTTAATTTAATTTAAATAAGTTAGGTTAGAAATTAAATTAAGCAAAAAATAGGTAAAATTAGGAAAAATAATAAATAAAAAACAAAACAAAATAAAACAAATAAATAAATAAATATTAAAATTAAATAAATAAATGTAAAAAAATTAATTAAATTGAGTAATACATAAATACAATTATAATAACATATTTACATTTAATGTAATTAAAAAAAATTAATAAAATCAAAATTATAAAATAATACAATTGAAAATTAAATGAAACAAAAATAAAATAAAATAACCAAATGATAATGTAAAAATAATAAAACATACATAAATGAAATTGAATTATAAACAAAAATACAATAAATAAATAAATAAATAAAGTATCACACCTGTGAATAATACTTTAAAAGGTAACGTTTTGAAAGAAATGATCAATTTTGCCATTCCACTGCAGATTAACTGATATTTGACTTACCATTCGCAAAATGTCGTCCTCCACACAGTTTATTTACTCAAGGGCCTGAACCAAACTCTTTGAAAAGACATTGATATGGTTCACAGAAGACTGGCGAGCGCTAGTCGTGTGCTGGGTTTGGATGTGTTGGATTAGCACATCTTTAATTGATGTGTTCAGGCTCACCATCAAAGCGCTTGACATTCACAAGTGATCTGTTTCATTACAACTGAAAATCTCCAGAATTCTTCTGGGACTCTCTGACATTTTGATGTAATTCTGTGCCATTTAGTGTTGCTTCTTTCTTGGAAGCGACGTAACAAAAGGATGTCATTTAACTGGAAAAATATGGAGATGAAAATTATTTATTGGATACATTTTAAAGCCTTTGTGTGTTTTTGAAGCTGTTTGGTAAAAGAAACGAAGAACAGAAGCTTTTTATGGCTGGTTATGTTGTAAAATATGTTTTGAGTTTTGAAATTTAATTTAATTTTGTTTTGTTTTGTTTTGTTTCATTTCATTTACTGACATAGCTTTTAGTTTTTGAAATTTTAGCCAAAAGACAAATAACGTACAGTACATTAAAAGTAAAAACAAGCTTCTACAAACAAGTTTCATGCAAAAAAAATCATATATTATATTACTCTATAATTATTTTATTTACATTTTTTTTAGCTGTTATTGTTATTCATTCATTCATTCCTTTTCTTTTCAGCTTAGTCCCTTTATTAATCTGGGATCTCCACAGCGGAATGAACCGTCAACTTATCTAGCATATGTTTTACACAACGGATCCCCTTCCAGCTGCACCCCATCTATGGGAAACATCCGTAACCATACACTCATACCCAATTCACCTGTACCGCATGTCTTTGGACTGTGGCTAAAACTGGAGAACCTGTAGGAAACCTATGCGAACACGGGGATCACCACATCATGCTCAAGACGATCTGCTGTAGTTTAAACTGAACATCAGAATGAATGGCCAGACTGGTTCCAGCTGACAGAAAGGCAACAGTAACTCAAATAACCACTCTTTACAATTGAGGAATGCAGATAAGTATCTCTGAACAGGCAACACGTCGAACCTTGAGGTGGATGAGCTACAGCAGCAGAAGACTACATCGGGTGCCACTCCTGTCAGCTAAAAACTGAGGCTACAATTTGCACAGGTTCACCAAAATTGGACAATAGAAGATTGGAAAAAATTTTCCCTTGTGTGATAATTCTCGATTTGTGCGGTGACATCCGAATGGTAGGGTCAGAATTCTGCATCAACACCATGAAAGCATGGATCCATCCTGCCTTGTATCAACGGTTCAGGCTGGTGATGGTGGTGTAATGGTGTGGGGGATATTTTCTTGGCATCCTTTGGGCCAATTAGTACTATTGAGCATCGTGTCAACGCCACAGCCTACCTGAGTATTGTTGCTGACCATGTCCATGCCTTTATAACTACAATGTGCCCATCTTCCGAGGGCTACTTCCAGCAGGATAACACGCCATGTCAGTGCGAATCATCTCTGACTGGTTTCTTAAACATGACAAAGAGTTCACTGTGCTCAAATGGCCTCCACAGTCACCAGCTCTCAATCCAATAGAGCATTCTTTGGGACGTTTTTGCAGATTTATTTAAAAAAGAATAACTGAAATATCACATGTTCCTAAGTATTCAGACGCTTTGCTGTGATGCTCATATATTTAAGTCAGGTGCTGCCTATTTCTTCTGATTGTCCTAGAGATGATTCTACACCTTCATTTGAGTCCAGCTGTGTTTGTTATAGTATATTCCCATACCATATAGTACACTAAATAGCATGCAAGTCAAGTAGTATGTCCGAATTCACAGACATCGAAAAACAGTATGTGAGAAGTACTCAGATGACCAACTACTTCCTGCGAGATTCTGAAGTGTGCCTTTGATGGGTGCTACATTATCCCATGATGCACCGCAAGAGAATTCATTAATGGAAGTGAAGCGACGCAACTGACATGTGAAGGTCATGTGATCAAGACAAAATAACGAATGTAGCATGTCTGAGTTCTATTCATACTACTCATATTCACACTGTATAGAAGATACTGTTCTAACAGTCGAGTAGTACATTTAAATTCAAATGCAGTACCTACAGAGTAGAAGGCGATTTCGGACACAGCTTTGGATGAAACTGATTGGAATTGATTAGGAAAGCCACAAACCTATATAAGACCTTACAGCTCACAGTGCATGTCAGAGCAAATGAGAATCATGAGGTCAAAGGAATTGCATGAGAGCATCCAGACCCACTCTATAAGCTAAACCTAATAGAAAGGGTGTTATTTATGACACATGGGCAGAAAAAGTGTGTTTAAATAATTTATAAAATCATTCTTAAATTATTAATCAGTATATCATCTATAGATAAAGGCAGAAATGCCCATGAAAATCTCTGGTGGTCCATTTTTACCCTTTTAAGTTCAAGTCAATATTAAATGCCATTGGCAGGCCATTTTACTCACATGATCTCACATTTCTGAGCAACAGAACCATCAAATGTAAATTCTCAACGCTTTTGCAGGTAAATTTGGCACTGTAACCAAATAGCTTCAAATGACTATAGTGCCAAAGAAACTCTGCACTCATATACACGTAATTTATTAAATAGATCACAGGAGAAAAAAAATCTAATGTTTTGACAGTGAGCCTTCATCAGTGGAATGATTCTTTAATTCTTTCTGTTTTTTTAATAAACGTAAAAATAAACTTGCACTCTAGTTGTTCGCTGTTTGTTCAAACTAGGTATTTAAAATTTAAAGCAACACAATTCTTAAGTTTTTTGGGGGACAACCTAATTGTTTTATGTTCAATCCACTTAAATTAGTAAAAACAAATAAGTTAACTTGATTCCTTCATGTTGCTTAAGCACAATTTGATTGAGTGGAAAGCAGATTTTTTTTTTTTTTTTTTACAGTGTATTGCGTTATTGGCATATATGTAAACTGGGACAATAGTTGTTTTACTCAGACTTCTTTTGTTATCAAATGGTTGTGTATGTACTGTAAATACACTCGCCCGCCAATTTATTAGGTGCACCTTACTACTACATGGTTGGACACCCTTTTGCCTTCAAAACTGCCTTAATCCTTCGTGGCATGTATTCAACAAGGTACTGGAAACATTCCTCTGAGATTTTGGACCATATTAACATGATAGCATCACGCAGTTGCTGCAGATTTGTCAGCTGCACATCTATGATGGGAATCTCCCGTTCCTCCACATCCCAAAAGTGCTCTATTGGATTGAGATCTGGTGACTTTGAAGGCCATTTGAGTACAGTGAACTCATTGTCATGTCCTGAGATGATTCACGCTTAATGACATGGCACATTATTGTGCTGGAAGTAGCCATCAGAAGATGGGTACACTGCGGGTAAAAGAGGATGGACATGGTCAGCAACAATACTCAGGTAGGCTGTGGCGTTGACATGAGGCTCAATTGGTATTAATGGGCCAAAGTGTGCCAAGAAAATATCCCCCACACCATTACACCACCACCATCAGCAGCTTTAACTGTTGATACAAGACTGGATGGATCCATGCCTTCATACTGTTCAAAACAAATTCTACCATCCGAAATGTTGTACGGAAATCGAGACTCATCAGAGCAGGCAACGTTTTTCCAATCTTCTATTGTCCTATTTTGCTGAGCCTGTTTGAATTGTAGCCTTGGTTGCCTGTTCTATAGCTGACAGGAATGGCACCCAGTCTAGTCTTCTGCTGCAGTAGCCCATCTGGCTCAAGGTTTTACGTGTTGTGCATTCAGAGATGTTATTTTGCATTCCTTGGTTTTGATGAGTTATTTGAATTACTGTTGCCTTTCTGTCAGCTGAAACCAGTCTGGCCATTCTCCTTTGACCTCTGGCATCAACAAGGAATTGATGCCCACAGAACTGCCATTAACTGGATATTTTCTCTTTTTCTGACCATTCTTTGTAAACTCTAGAGATAGTTGTGCCTGAAAATCCCAGTAGATCAGCAGTTTCTGAAACACTCAGACCAACCCGTCTGCCACCAACAACCATACCACGTTCAAAGTTACTTAAATCCCCACTTTTCTCCATTCTTGGTTTGAACTGCAGATGATCGACTTGACCATGTCTACATGCCTAAATGCAGTGAGTTGCTGCCATGTGATTGGCTGATTAGAAATCTGCATTAACAAGCAGTTGGAAAGGTGTACCTAATAAAGTGGCCAGTAAGTGTATGTTTAATAATGAACTGAACTGATATTTGAAAACTTAAATGTTGGTAATAATACTATATATCTAATAAATGCCATTGTTTTTTTTCCAGCACTTTTTAAAAGATTCTGCATAAACATTCAGTCTCCACACTGCAGTTAATTGGGTATTTGATTGAATTTCAAATTGGAGTTTAGTGCAGTTTTGCTTATTCTTAACTAGCACCAGCAGAGGAAATGGAAATGATGCAAAACTTGTACAAAGATGCCAACATCTGAGCTGACCTGGAAATAGTCATTTTTTTACACATTACAGGAGAAGGGTATTGTACTGGAGTCAAGTAATTGTCCAGACTGCATCTTCAGGGCTGATAATACCCAGGCAAAGGTCTTCATAAATTACCTGCTGCACAGCCGTTTACCCTCATTTCAGAGAGCTCAGCTGGCTGTGTATTATTATGATCCTTTTCCAATTTCAGATCCCCCTTCCCCCACACCTTTTTTATGGCATGACACTGCATGTGAATCGGGTTAAAAAAGGAAATATAGTCATCATCATACTTCCAAAGCTGATAATATGGATGAATGGAGCCTTGTTTCATTAAATATGCAGTCATTTTTACACCAAAAAAAAAAAATATATATATATATAGTCTGTTATGTATAAGTCTGTTTTACAATGTTTTGTTTATTCAGTTTTATATTTTTGTTTTTGAATATTGGTTTACAGATGAGATTTTTAATTGAGTCTTTAATTTTTTTTATTATTATTTTGTATTTTAATACAAATCTACAGACACAAATTACTAAAATGCTATAAAAGAAACCCTTAAAAGTTCATTTTGGATATTTAATTTCCAGTAGACCAAAAAATATCTGTCTTTTTTTAAAGCCAAAATGTCATATTCTTAAAACTGAGACAGGTGCTTGCTTGTTTTTTTCTTTTGTTTTGTTGTTGTTATTTTTTTCTGTAGTGTCTAAAACTAAGTGAAATATGCTTATTTTACAACTTTCCTAGAGGTTAAACAGTTGAGTTTTACTATTTTAACATCCATTCAACCAATCTCTGGGTCTGGCAGGAGCACTTTTACTTAGCTTAGCATAGCATAAATCATTGAATCGGATTACACCATTAGCACCTCTCTCAATATGACTGAAGAGTTTTGATAGTTTTCTTATTTAAAGCATATCTCTTTTGTAGTTATATTGTGTACTGAGACCAACAAAAAAATTAACAGTTGCTATTTTCTAGGCTGATATGGCTAAAACTATACTTTTTTAGGGCATGAGACTGCATGTGAAGAGAACTGTAGTTATCATCATACTTTCAAAGCTGAAAATATGCCAATCAAGCATTAGTTCATTAAATGTATGCAGCCATTTTTTTACACCAAAAAAAAACTGTTCGAAATTCAAATCTATTTCAAATTTTTGTTTGTTTGTTTGTTTTCTTTGTAGAGGGCATTTAGGGGATTTATATTTATCACTCCTAAAGTTAAACAGTTGAGTTTTGCTATTTTTAAATCCATTCAACCAATCTCTGGGTCTGATGGGAGCACTTTTAGCTTAGCTTAGCATCAATTATTAAATCGCATAAGACCATTTGCACCTCTATCAAAATGACCGAAGTTTTGATAACTTTCTTATTTAAAACTTGTCCCTTCTGTAGTTACAATGTGTACTGAGACCAACAAAAAAAAAGTTGCCATTTTCTAGGCCAATATGGCTAAGAACTAAACTATCATTCCAGCGTAGTAATCAACAGACATTGCTGCATACTGTGGCTGCAGCATGCACAATTATTTATTTGAATAGAAAATTCAGCTGTTTAACTCTAACACCCAGGAGCACTGCTAAGGGTGGGGGGAAGTTATAACGGTTCTAAGGGCCCATGCCATTTTGGGGCCCCCTGGAGTTACTATTAGGGGCCCCAAATCAAAATCATCCACCCCCTGACACTCGCTCTTCACTTTAGTCCACAACAAAGCCATTAACCAACCTCTGCTCTACCTCCATTCCACCAATTACCCTGCACCCCCCTACCAGCTAATCAGTATCGTCCTTGATAACCAAAAACCAATGATATGTCCTGTCAAAAACAGGGCAAATACAGTGCAAAGCTAAACGTGTGTGTGTGTGTGACTCATCATTGCAGAAAGGCTTGAATTAACTCCACAACAAGTGTATTAAACAACAGTTGGGGAAGTTCTTACTGTAGTAAGAAAGATGTGCTTAATTCTTGTCTGTCACTGTGCTGTTTATCTACGTGAAGGCTACAGAGAACACATGCTCATGGGAACAGTGGGCGGGGAGAACCAGCTCATTTGCATTAAGGGTACAGGCAACAAAACAGCTACAATGTCCAAACAGCTCAAATTTCACAGATTTAAAAAGGTATAATAAATAATCTGATGGGGGTTTTGAGCTGAAACCTTACAGACAATCTGGAGACACAAAAGGCTTAAATCTTGAAAAAGGGATAAAATAGGTGCCCTTTAATAGATGTAAACTTATACATACATATATATATATATATATATATATATATATATATATATATATATATATATATATATATATATATATATATATATATATATATATATATATATATCCAGGCCTCACTCAATATTCTTTGGTTTAGTTTCTGATTAATCACAGTGGAATGATCCACCAGTTATTCTGGCATATGTTTTATGTGGCAGATGCCCTTCCACAGTCCAGGCCAAACAGTTCTTTTTTTTTTTTCAGCCAGTCTCAGAGGAGTACCAAAACGGAGAAGGCTTTGGCTACATCGTGGCGTTTCGGGTCAACGGCACACGTGGATGGAAAGAGAAGATGGTGACGTCTGCAGATTCCACCACGTACAAATACAGAGATGAGACATTCCCCCCTCTGACCCCGTTTGAGGTGCGGGTTGGGGTTTATAACAACAAAGGCGACGGGCCCTTCAGTGAAGTGGTCACTGTGTTCTCTGCGGAGGGAGGTGAGGGTCACATAACACTGATGTTGACTGATGAGATTTATTGCTTATAGTTTATATTGATTTATAGTCTTATATAACTCCAATAACTCACAGCCCAAGTACAGATGGAGTATCTGGAACTCTGAAATATGGATAACCCAGGCCTGTGGATGGATGTACGGTGCAATAGTGTGTACATGTTTTGAGATGCAGTCGCTATAGTGAAATTAAAATATGAAATTCAACATGCACAATATAAGAAAATATTATATATTGTAGCCTCATGAAAATGAATTGTACCCATGCCATTGGATTTACTACATTCTTTTAAAGGTAAGTGGTTGCTAACAATTTATATGGGCTGAATTAAAACAACCAAATTAAGTCGCTAAATTTCTTTAGTTTGTTTAAATTCAGTCCATATAAATTGTTTGCAACCACTTACCTTATTATATATATATATATATATATATATATATATATATATATATATATATATATATATATATATATATATATATATATATATATATATATTGTGGCAGGTTAATGGCCGATGGCTAATAGCTCTCTCAGAAATTGCACATTTTTTGAAAAATAGGCACTATTCTTATAAATAAACTGCACAGTTGCAATCTAAACAACTACATTCTCGAGTAGAACATTATGTTGTCTAACAGCAGTAATATTTGTCAGACTGTAGAGTCAGCCAATCAGATTCAAGAACTGGACAGAACTGTTGTATAGTAATATGTTAAAATTGTTGAAAAAAATATTCTCTCTTTTAAACAGTAGAAATATTTGAAAAAGAATTCAAATTTAAAATGTTGCATTCAACTTTATTTAAATTATAATGTAAAAATACTATGTAGATAAGTCATACTATAGAACAGATAAGAGAGTGTTAATGTGAGCAAGTCAGGAAATTACTTATTAAATAGTAAAGAACAGAAAGTATTCAGAGTTTATGTAGACTTCTTTAATTGTGCTTTTGCAAACTTTCTTAGGATTAACTCTTCAGAATTTCTAATTTTCTGCTGCACGTGACGCTAACTAAATGTTGACAAAAGTTTAATTTACTTAAGCTCAGTTGTGTGCTTTCTGAACAAATGGAAAACTTTTCTGACCTTTACACATTCACTGCCCACACACTGCCCAAATTATCCAGTGGAGCCGACAGTTCCAGTGTGTGATCACTGTGTCAGGCTGATTTCATGGGAAGTGTGCGACTGCTGCTAATATGGTGGATGCTGTGTGTCTCTGTCACCTCTCAGTATCACAGCTTTTTTTTTCACGGTCACAGTGCTTTTTGATCAAATATTTTTTATTCATATGTGTTTTTTAAAATAAGTATTTTGACAAGTCAAAATACAGTAAAAAAAAAAAGTAAGACAATTTAAACTGACAGCTTTCTTATTGAATGTAAATTAAAGTTTAATGTATTCATGTTTTTAAATTATAATATTAAAAATTATTTCTCCAGCCTTCATGAATGATGATCTGCTGATCTAAAAACATTTATTCTTATTATTATTAATAATATTAATAATAATAATAATAATAATAATAATAATAATAATAATAATAATAATAATAATAATAATAATATTAATAATAATAATAACAATAATAATAACAATAACAATAATAATAATAATAATAATAATAATAATAATAATAATAATAATAATGATAACAGTAATAATATGAATAATAGTAATAATAATGATAATAAATAATAATAATAATAATGATAATAATAATAATAATTTGTTATTATTATTATTATTATTATTAATAATAATAATAATATTTTGATATCTCTATTTGTCAAAGAATCCTTAAAAGTAAAAACACAAAAAGAGAGAAAAATAGGCAATAATAATTATTAAAAAGAGTAATTATTAAATACATTATTAAATATGAGTCATTATCAATATTTTTTGTTTATAGCAGAACAGCAAATCAGCATATCATAATGATTTCTGAAGGACCATGTGACATTGAAGACTGGAGTAAATTCAAAATTTAGTAATAATTTGCATTCAATGGCATTTATTTTAATGTAAACAATATTTCACTGTTGTTGTCTTTTTTCTAGCTGAAATTCAGCCTTAGTCAGGAGAAAAGACTTTCAAAAAACTGAAAAAAAAATCCTGATATTAACTTTTGACTTTTAATTTACATCCTTTTCGACTCTCTCTGCTAAACAGTGATGTGAATAATGGCGTTACTAACAGAACTACATTTTTCATTAAGAATTAATCAAGCAAATTACTGTTTCCCCATTACAACACTATTAGTTACTGACAATACAATGCAACATTATATAATGGATATATAATTAGCAATTTAAGCATTTTTCATGTGACAGTCTGCTCTAATTTGTGTTGCGGGGATAGTGGGGCACATATCCAATGATGATAGTGTGGTGTTTGTAGGAGTGGGACAACCACACAACTGATGATGTTTGACTAAGAACACAGGTGATGCTTTTTAAAGGAGGAGATGAAGCCACTGTATTTAGGCAACTAAACTAGTTTGTAAAATGTAAAAAAAATTGCAGGGTTCCATACAATTCAGTTATGTTGTCCCAAAACAAATCAATGAAGTTAAGATAACAAATTTGGAACAAAGTGGTTGAACATGAAGCAATTAGGTTTTCCCCAAAAAATCTTAAGAATTGTGTTGTGTTTTTAGATAAATAATTTAAACAAACAGCATATATAGGTATTTTTATTTTTTCCTGGATTTTTCTTATTTCGATTTTTTTGCATAATTCTGACGTTAATTCATATTACGTATAAAGTTTAAATTGTACTAACTTCATCACCAGTGCATGACTATAGTTGTTACAAGTCTTGTAATACAAGTGAAAGCACATGTATGACGGTTCATTTACCAGGAAACTAAATTTCAAAAACAAGTAATAATGGAATCACATTTAAATGCACAGTAATTGCACTCTACTTAGGTAAGTCAGAAAGCTCCTATGTTCAACTAAATGCATTTGTTTTCAGTTCAACGTGTAATTATTTAACATCTAATAAAAGTCTTCCATATCATGTGATCACTGTGGGTGCAAACTAAAGCTATAGTTAAAACATGAATAAGCATTAGAAGGTACTGTTTGTTGACAGAAATGCATACATGTGTGAAACGTACAGTATTTTTTTTTTTTTTTTTGTAATTGCTCAATGTGTTTCAACTGGAAAGATGTTAATATTATTTTTATATTTTACATAGCCTAAGTAATAAAATAATACTTTTAATACAATACCTAAACATTTATACTGATAATATTTACCATAAAGTAACAAATGTCATTTATGTCTCTCAAATTGGTCAAAAACAGTATTAATATATATTATATTTGGTCCCCTTTTATATTAAGTGGCCTTAACTACTAGATATCGACATTAAAAAAAAGATGCATTGTAACTACTTCATAATATATTGCTGAACACTTCTAGTGCTCTTGAGGTGGGATACCGGTTAAGGTTATATATAAATAAGGTTATATAAGGTAAATGAAAATGGGTTTGGGGGTATGGGCAGGTTTAAGGGTGAGTTAAAGTGTAAGATATGGTCAACGGTGTACTCTTATTATTAATTGCAATAATTATAGCTAATAATTACCTATGTAATTACCTTCAGATATTTATTAAGTACAATGTAAAAACATTCATTTACACAGTAAGTACTGTAATGTAACAAATTGTTTATTTCAGTGTAAATACATTGTAGTAAGGCCACTGATATAAAATATATAATATAAATGGGGGACCAATGATTTGATTTAAGTAGTTTTTTCTTTTCTTTTTTTTTTCAGTAATGCATAGTTACTTTGCCTGTTAGTTACTTTCATAATGATGCAGATCAGTTACTATGTGTGAGATGTAACTCGTAACTATAACTAAAAACATATTTCTAATTAACTTGCCATACACTACTGCTAACTCAAAATTAATATAGATTACATGCATACAGTAATTTTATATTTTATGTGTTATTTTTAAATGCAGAGCCCAGAGAGCCACCTTCAGAAGTGCAGGCATTCGCAGTCTCTTCCTCGGAAATTAAAGTCTTGTGGAAGCCGCCCAGTCCTGGACTTGGAAGACCCCAAGGATATGAGGTTAGAGATGGAGAGATCAATAAAGAAAGAGTTTTGTCCCAAAACCTGATGAGCTGAAAGCATCCTAAAGCCTGTATTAACTGTATAGAGATTTATAATGAATTCTGCAATATTTGTATAGTTTTAAAGATTGGAATAGATGAACTACCTTTATTAATGTTGATTAATTACACATTCACATTCAGGCATGCATACACGCACATATGGAAATGGAAATAATATGGAATAATATGGAAATAAAAGGGACCGCTTGGGAAATCTCAGTTTCTCTGGACTTATGCATTTCATTGTACAAAATGTTGGGTTCCGCACAATCCATTTGTGTTGGGACAAAGAAGAAATGAAGTTAACGTTTTAGTTTTTACAAATTTAAGCTGATTGAACCTAAAACAACGAAGTTGTCTCAAGAAAATATCTTAACATAATTGTGCTGTTTCAGCTCATTTTAAATTAGTAGTTTGAACAAGTAACAAAAATATTTTTAAATGTTGAATGAATTGTAGTATTTGCATTATTTAAATTACAATGTTTTAACATTACTTGCAGAATAAATTAATGTTTATTAGTTTATAAACATTACAAATGTTTATTAATTTACAAACAAAATAAATGTTATCAGCCAAAATGAAATATTACTTTTACAATTCAAACAAATAAACCCAGTATTTCACAATATTTACAATAAAAAATATACAAATAAATAATTGAATGAATGAATGAATGAATGAATGAATGAATAAATGAATGATTCAAAAATGGCAAAACTGAAAAAAAATGCTAAGCAGTTAAATTGACAAAAAGTAACATACAGTTCTAAAACAACTTGTGTTTTTCTGCCACAAACACACACACACACACACACACACACACGTATATATATATATATATATATATATATATATATATATATATATATATATATATATATATATATATATATATATATATATATATATATATATAAATATATATATATATAAATATATATATATATATATATATATATATATATATATATATATATATATATATATATATATATATATATATATATATATATATATGAGCAATATCACTGGAGGGTAAAGAGGCTGTAGGAGTTCTGATATTGCAGAATATCGCACGGCTATCAGCCAGCCAGATTTGACAACCAGACAGAACTGTTGTATAAATATATTGTATAAATATATAAATATATATATATATATATATATATATATATATATATATATATATATATATATATATATATATATATATATATATATATTATAAAGGTTTTGACAGATAATGACAGTATACAGATTAAAAATAAAAATAAAAAATGAAAGGCCTTCTTCTAAATATGCCTAAAATGAACTATTCGTTAATAATAATCTACTAATATATAACTATTGATAAGCGATTATTTTTAAAATGTAGTTCTTGTGAGAAATGTGAGAAATCTATAATTAAAATAGATCATGTTTCTCAATATGATATAAATGTGCCCTCAATAAAAGTATCACATGGTTAGTTTAGCATTCTCATGATCACCAAATTCAAAAGTCACATCTTTATAGGACCAATATTTGTACAGAAATAGCTCTCAATATAAAATGTTACAAAATAGTCACTTATGTAGGCAACAGACAACAACACAGCTCACTTTAAAGCAGAGACACATTACAAGCCTATTTACACTTTACCTTTCCTCACCATTGTCTTCTCAATAGTCAACAGTTGTGCTTACTGAATGACGAAACGGATTCTACATGGCGAAATTACAGTCGCGGTAGATTATCGTATTTCATCAACAGCAGATATTACATGCTCGTCCATTATTCTCTTCATGTAAAATGCATGATGGTTATTTAAACCAAATGACATGATATTATATCAAATTGGCGACTCTCACTTTGTCATTTATTGAGCCAACTCAGTCTCATATTATTTATCTCTATAAAAATCTTGCATGAATGAAAACGCAGATTGTCTTGTCAGGTGAGCTTCTGGAAGGATGTGGAGCAGGAGGAGTTGGGGAAGAAGAAGAGGACGTTGGGGAATGAGACGAACATGTTGTTGTCAGGGCTGGATGGAAACACGCAATATCTGGTGTCTGTGAAAGGATTCAACAGCGCCGGTCAAGGGCCATCTAGCACAGCCGTCAAGATCAGCACAAAGAAAAATGGTGCGTTCTTTCCGACTGGAAATATGATTAATAAAACAAGGGTTAAATGATTATGCTGAATTCATCCCAAATGCACAGGTGACACTTTGTGGCAGATTGATTGACAGGTGATCTGGCCAATCATAACGCCGATATTCTGTGCTGAATTTATTCTAATTCGATTCTATTCTGTGACATGCCACGTCATTCACACTAAGGGGAATTTCGTGTGATGGGAAAATCATTCCCTAAGTAAACAAAAGCAAGACATTTGTTCGTCTTCGTAACACAATTTAAAATATTTTAGATGAAATGCGAGAGCTCCCTTATCCTCCATAAGAAGCAGTGATTCTGAGATGTTTAATCCAACAAAAACATTGTCAAATTCCTCCATGTGACTTCAATGGTTCAACTGTAGTCATATAAAGTTCCAAGAACACTTTTGTGTTATATATTGCCATATGTATGAGCAATATCACACTCGTAGCAGTGGGATATGGCTGTATATCAGCACTGATGGAAGGCGTGCGTTGGCTCGTGACCGCAGTCACGTTTATGGAGTTGCTGTTGCTGTTTATGGAGGAAAAGGGAGCTCTTGGATTTCATTTAAAATATCTTTAATTATGTTTACGAAGACAAACAAACAAAGTTCTCAGGGGAGGGTGTGTAATTAATAACAATATTTTATATTTGGGTTCATTTTGGAACTATCCTTCAATGACAAAAAAAGATTCTTCTTGTTAAGTACAATATACATTTATTAATCATAAGATTATGAATCATAAAAGCATAGCAAAATGCCTTCTACGACAACAAGCATTTAACTAAAAACAAATAAAAAAGCATGAAATGGTAGAAAGGAAACTGCTGAAATGCTTTTAAAATTTCATTTACAGCTTTTGGCCTACAAATATAGGTCATCCAAATCCTTTTCCAAATAATTACACTAAACATTAAATATCTTCTGACGTAATCACGTCACATCACAGCAGTTTCATGTTTGTTTTGGACGGCTGAAATGTTTGTAACTGGAAACTTGCCAGATTGTGTGGTCAACATTTGTCTGAAGGGATAATTGAACAGAAATGGGATCATATTCATTCATTCATTCATTTTCTTTTCAGCTTAGTCCCTTTATTAATATGGGGTCGCCACAGCGGAATGAACCGCCAACTTATCCAGCATATGTTTTTGGAAGATCATAATAATAAATAAATAAATAATAATAATTAATATTCAAATTATTCTGTAACCATTGCTCATTTCAGACTTTCATTTTCTAAATAAGCTTTTTATCTGTCTCTCGTTTTCTCTCTCTCTTTTTCTCCAGCCCCAAGTCTACCTCCAGGCAACTTGATGTGGATTCAAGAGGGGAACAATGTTTCTCTATCCTGGGATCCAGTGAAAGCAAGGGACAATGAGTCAGAAGTCATTGGGTACAAGGTTTGTATCGCACAGATACTGTGGATGTAAAGGCAAACACAGTGACACTGCATATATTTGATGTCTTTGTTCTCTTTTTCTCCCTCTCCTTTACAGGTATTATTGCGTCAAGAGGGACGTGGCCACAGCCAAGTCATGAGGACTCCAAATTCAGCAGTGGTCCTGACGCTTCCTGAAGGGGGAACATACATCATTGAAGTGCGCGCAGTCAGTGAAGGAGGTGAAGGAGCCGCCAGCGCTCAGGTCAGAGTGCTCACCTCCTCAGGTAAGCAGCGCTCAGGTCACATACACACACTTAACCATTTCACACATAAGTTCGAAATACTCCTGATGACCCCATTGCATGAGTTTTTTATTGTGACTATTATTCAGAACGCATGGCATTGAAGTTTCCATGGCGATGCATCAAGTTTATCATGTGACACACCACAGTAACTGTGACTATGTTTACAAGGACATCAGTAATCAAATTATTTGTGTTAATCTGAATTAGACAATAATATGCAACCCAGGCTCATTCTGATTACGTACCCCTATATACATTTCTAGAGAAAGCAAAATTTTCCAACTCAGCAATCTGCAAAACTTGACACACAACCTTACGTTTCCAGTCTGACGCATTCACGTGCGTATGAATGAAGTCTATTGGGAGAAATGTCTAGTGTGACCACAGCTTCAGTGAGTTGAAACAGGGTTGGAATAAAACTGTGCGGAGCTGTGGCCCTCCAGGAACAGGATTTGACACCTATGTTCTATAGGTAACACTTTACAATAAGGTTCATTAGATAATGCATTTACTAACATGAACTAATCATGAACAACACATGTACAGCATTTATTAATCATAATTGAACATTTACTAATGCATTATTAACATCCAAGTCCATGCTTGTTAACATTAGTTAATGCACCGTGAGTTAACATGAAATAACAATGAACTACTGTATTTTCATTAATTAACGTTAACTAACATGAATAAATACAGTAGTAGATGTATTGTTCATTGTTTATTCATGTTAGTAAATCCATTAATTAACATTAACTAATGAACCTTATTGTAAAGTGTGACCGTTCTATGCTGTAAGGTTAAAGCACATTTTTCGGAGACCCTCCTCCACCCCAGCTCCACCTGTGTTTAGATCTGCTATGGGGGTTACATGCATAGTATGTTATAGCAACAGTGGGTTATAATTCACACACTGTAAGTCTGTGAATATACTGGCAGTAGCAAGTCTTAATAATAATCAAAGCAGCGATGTAGTAGATCTATGCTGCCAAAATCAAAAACATTAACAATACTATATACATATATATTACCATACTAAATCTCTCAGAGAGTTGTCATGATAGAAATTTGTATACTTTCCTTCTCCTCTTCATTGATTTATACAGAATTAATACAGTATTTAAGGCAAGTAAGAAACTGTAATTAAATTACTTAAATATGAACAGCAATCCCTTCCCCAGGGATGGGTTGCGGCTGGAAGGGCATCCGTTGCGTAAATATGTGCTGGATAAGTTGGCGGTTCATTCTGCTGTGGCGATCCCGGATTAATAAAGGGAATAAGCCGACAAGAAAATTAATGAATGAATGAATGAATGAACAGCAATCCCTTTCTTTACTTTTTTAGTGGAAACGTAACTTAATACAGCAATTGCATATTTTGTAAGTGCACATAAATGACTACACAAACACTGTGACCCGGCCTGTATTTAATGCAGCTGGTAGAAAAATATTTACAAGTGATGAAAGTGCAAGCCAGTCTAGACTGTTTCCGATTCAACCCAGTACATGCTGACTCTACATTCTTTCTTTTATATTGTTTAAACATGTTGCACGCTGTCTAGCTCTCTTGTTAACATGCTGCTTAAATGCATTAACTCAGAATGCTTAATGGTTTTTCTTTTCTGATACACAAGAAAATAAATATATTTTTGGTGTACCTCATATATTAGGGACAGCAGGTAAACTTCATTGTAATGTTGAATAGGCTACATCTGGTCAGGTACAGGGTGGAACTAAATTAACCCACAGGATTCTGTTCGAAGATTTTGTACACAACCGATTTTCAATGGCGTATGCCTTGCACCGATTGGTTTATATCTGATCTGTCTGATTAAATGGCAGACAAAATCCATAATTCATATTACAAATGATTAATTTCCACATATTAATGAAGCCTGAATCAATCAATGTGTCTTTTTTCCTGTTTACACAGTCAATGTTCATATAAAATCCGTGCCACATTGGAGTGTAAATGTTCTCAAAACGGGAGCACTGTGTTAATTTCAAGGTCATCTTTAAACTAGTGTGCTCCAAAACAGAGGCACAATTAGCATTTAGAAGATCATACAATTACAAAAAAATGTTTGTTTGTTTTCTGTCAGTGTGTCAACCACAACTTTTAATCAGATGTTTTGACCAATCGGATGCTCTAAAGCAGTGGTTCTCAAACTGTGGTACGTGTACCACTAGTGGTACGCGGGCTTCCTTCTAGTGGTATGTGGAGGAATGAAATATGTCATGTACATGCTAAATACATTTCAAAATTTATCAAAAATGATGTGTATAATATGCCATATATGACATATAGCCTATATTTCTGAGGTAATCTGCCACGTTTTTTTTTAACTGTGCAGAGTTGTAGCTGCTTTACTGGGCCTACTACACTACTAAATTTCAATACTGCTCATTTTGGTGGTACTTGGAGAGAGAATTTTTTTCTGAGGTGGTACTTGATGAAAAAAGTTTGAGTACCACTGCTCTAAAGTATCTAAATCAACCCATCCCCTATATGACATCACTCATTAGCATGTACAAGCGTTCATACCAAGGGTTTGCCTAAACA
Organism: Danio rerio; assembly: GCF_052040795.2. Lineage (NCBI taxonomy): Eukaryota > Metazoa > Chordata > Actinopteri > Cypriniformes > Danionidae > Danio > Danio rerio. The sequence continues at coordinate 45,295,189 of NC_141038.1, read as the reverse complement.
CCTGCATATATGAGAAAACAATATTAGTAGCTGATACAGTGTTGAGTACAAGCCCCAAGAGTGACAATACATTCCGCACACATTTTCACAGTTATTAATATTGTGACTGACACATTCTGTAGTTCACTATATAGGGGATAAACAATTCAGACAATGTAAATACACTGTTGGACATTGTATTGTATTTTTTGTGGTAAGTTACTGGCTGCACGGTTGCCAGCAAGTTACCACAACTTTCCCTTTACAGTAACTTACCAGTAAATGTGTTTTACAGTAGAAGGGCCCTGCCACATTATAATTTTACTGTAAAATAGCCTTACTGCAACAGCTTTTATGGTAAAATACCTTTTACCACATTTTACAGTTTTATGATTTTTACAGTACTACAGTTTTACAGTTACTGTAATTTATTTCCATTTTTATATACATTTATTTGCATGAATTTAATTTAATAAACTCAAAACAAGTGGCTTTTTTATTCATTAACAGATTTATTTGTGTCTTCAACTACAGTAGCAGTACTTGATTACTTTGATTACAGTAGAATACTGCAAATTCCTAAAATGCAGTAAGCTACTCTAAACGTTTTAATATCTGCTATGGATCAGAGACATAAAAAACCACAAAAATTATCTTATGTAAGAGATGGCACAGACTACAAAAAACATTTGAATCCATTTTAATTATATTCTGAATCCTGTATTTATTATTATTATTATTATTATTATTATTATTATTATTATTTATTTATTTATTTATTTATTTATTTATTTATTATTTTTTATTTTTTATTTTATTTATTTTTTTATTTTATTATTATTATTTTTTTACTAGAGACATAGTCAAATAGACTATATTAAACTATAGACTATAAAATAGACAATACATTGAGCATTGCTATTAAAGCCTGAGTCTGTCATATTCTTTAGATTGCTGGTGAACTACACATATGACACTAATGAACTACAATTCCCATCATGCCATTTCACACACACACCGGTTGCTGTTCACCTCTGATGACTCACACACAGCTGAATCACATCTTCTGGGCGGCTTATACACCGCTCATACACCAGTTCAGAACCGGTTCTTTGTTTGCTATGGTTATATTTTAGTTTTGTTTGCTATTTGTTTTAGCCTAAGGTGTTCTTGATCTTAATTTAATAAATTCCAAACAAGTGACCAATTTATTCACTATCAGACTAATTTGTGTCTTTAACTACAGTAGCAGTACTTGATTACTTTGATTACAGTAGAATACAGCAAATTCATAAAATGCAGTAAGTTACTGTAAACGTTTTAAACTCTGCTATGGTTTAGAGACATAAAAACACAAAATTTATCTTATGGAAGAGTCGGTACAGACTACAAAAACATTTGAATGCATTTTAATTATATTCTGAATGTTGTATTTATTTTTATGATTTTTATGATTTTTATTTAATTTTTTACTGGAGACATAATCAAATAGGCTAAACTATAGACTATAAAATAGACTATAAATTGAGCATTGCTATTATAATCCGAGTCTATCATATTCTTTAGATTGCTGGTGAACTACACATATTACACTAAGGAACTACAATTCCCATGATGCCGTTTCACACACAACTGTTCACCACTCATGACATCACACACAGCCGAATTACATCATCTGGACTGCTTATACACCCAGGGCTTGACATTAACACCCGCCAACCCGCATAGATTTCACCGGACAGACACTCCCACTAGCCACTTTGGCTGGATGAAAACAATTTCCCTGGATAATAATTCTTAAAAGCAGGGTTCGATAATAAGGATGGTCCAATATGCATGCAAAGGCGATCTTAGAATTGAGAAGAAGCATAACTGACAAAAAAAAAAAAAAGATCCTTTCGCTTTAACCATTCTTTTAACAGATTATTCATAATACTATAAAACTATGACCCATTTGCTCATGATTATTGTGCAAGCTCATACACGACACACAAAAAGTGAAATGAATGAGGAGGCATGTGGAGATAACGCAAAATCTAAATCAAGTAATTTTAGCATTTCAAAGTCATATTTATGTGTATAAAATATATTTTCCCAAACAACAAAATTGTGGCTAGTGAAAATGGTGAGTGGCTAGTAATGTTGACTACTAGCCACAGTGGCTGCTGATCAAAAAAGTTAGTGTCTAGCCCTGTATACACCACACATACACCAGTTCAGAGTCTTTGTTTGCAGTCATCATGTTTTAGATTTGGTTGCTATTTGTTTTTGCCTGACGTGTCTTGATCTTAATTTAATCAATTCCAAATGAGTGACAAATTTATTCACCAACAGACTTTTTTCTATCTTCAACTACAGTAGCAGTACTTGATTACTTTGATTACTGTAGAATACTTCAAATTCCTAAAATGCAGTAAGTTACTGTAAAGGTTTTAAACTTACCAACAATGCAGTGCATATTACAGTAGTGACCTAAAAAGAATGTATGTGATAATTTACTTTTTTTTTTTTTGTTGCTGTAAATAACTGTAAAATTGTGGCAGTCAAACATTGTATGTTATTCAGTAGGTTGAATGAAATCTGTTTTTTTATTGTATTTTTTTTTATGTGAACTGCCGCAGCACAAACATGATCTGCTATGGTTCCGAGAAATAATAACACAAAGATGATCTTATGTTGGAGTCGGCAAAGACTACAATAACAACTGAATCCATTTTAATCACATTCTGAATGCTTTATTTATTATTATTATTATTATTATTATTATTATTATTATTAGTGGAGAAATAGTCTGTTAGACTCAGCATTGCTATTATAGTCTGTGCCCCTTTTACACTAACACGTTTTAGTTTTAAAACAGCGTTTTAGAATCGATCCACGTTCACACTAGCATTTCTGAACAAATCTCCGTCCACACTACACAGATAAAAAAACCCACATCACATGACTACACACACAGACACTCTGTCATGCACTACAGCGTATGCGCACGTCTGAGCTCCAGGCAATCAGCGGGTGCTTTTTGAGCAGATCAGAGCAGCGCATGTCAGACAGTTCATCAAGGATCTCAAGGATTTCATCTCATTATAGTTGCTAAACGTGATATTTAACTCATCTTGTCTCTATCCAATGGTCTTTTGAATCTATTACTTGTTCTCAGGTAACACCTTTTGGCTGAGCGCAAAGATAAGTTAATATATTAGTGTAACCATGTACACTGATTCTGCTGATTGTTTGTCTTTATTTCCTATTTTATATAAGCTTATTGTATGTTACACTTTTAATAATGGCCATTTTTGAATATTAAAACTGATATTCAGCAAAAGAGAGGGTATGTTTCTTTTTTTTCCAAAGAAAATGAATGGAGGCAGTTATGTTATCCGCTTGTTAAGTGGTGACGTGTTTGTGACGTATGTAATACTGTTTCCGGGTCCAAGCCGCCATTCATTTGAGTGGAGAAATCATTCATTTATGATCACGTTTTATTTCTATCACACATTAAAGTTAATTTTACATAAAATCATAGTGTACACAACAATCTCTGGGCTTGCTGCATAACAAATACCAAAAATGTAACAATTTCTAAAAAAATTTATAACTTTCTGGCCATCGGATATTAGGCATGGACATATATACTGCGATCGTGATTTTCGAAAGCATTAAATCGCTTTGTAAACGTTTATTATTACCATTGCATGAGTCTCCCCATTCAGTTGAATAGAGCGCTTGGACACGGCAGCCGCTTCGCGTGACGTCACACTTAACAAGCGGATAATAAGTGGATAGGATTCGTTTTTTATAAATATGTATACAGTGAAGATGACGGTCATATAAATATGTAGCTAAACGATGCCTCAAAATTTTTGTGTCTGTTAAGTCAGTATCAAAATGAAAATAGTTTCCTTTTAATTGTTATGATAGTGAAACAACGTAGCCAGTTTAATGCGAACTGCTCTATTAAGTATACTGTTCCCTTTGAAGATTCACCCGATGTGTCTTCAGGAGTTTGTTTTCTATTTCAAACTTGCGAAGTCTGAACTTAAAGAAACGGTGCATGACTGAAATTTGTGCACTTAATATTAATGAAAAAGCCTTTATCAGATCGGCGAATATCTGCAGCCACAGCTCCATTTTCAGAAGTCTCCACTCCATCCACGCTGACACTGAGCTGTAGCATTTAAAAACCAAAACAGCCTCTTCAATGTTTTCAAAAAAAAAAAATAGCTGTTTTCTGGGATTTAAGTGTGGAGGGAAGGACTAACCGTAGCAAAAGTCATGCGTTGTAAAACTAAAACGTATTCATGTAAATGGGGCCAGTGTCTGTCACATGCTTTGGCTCAGTGAATGTTGTTGGCAGAGCTGCGATATAAGTAAAACGCTATTGGCTATTTTCTGAAAAAGGAGCAGCTTTTTGATCTGCTCCACCCTGTTTTTTGTGTTTGAGTTGAAATGCCATAACACACCGTAGAAAGCAGCACATTCCAAGACACTTCAGGGGAGCTTTAAGAGATGTGTACATATGGCAGCAGGCTTGACTGCTTTCACTTAATTCCTCTTTAATTACATTCGCTACGTACACCTACACAGCCAATTAAGTTTCTACTATCAAAGGGAAAGACGAATTTTAAGTTTGCCGTCATTATCCTACCAGGACTAATGGGCCATTGTAGAGCAAACTCGTTTTATTTTTTTGTATTCACAAGAACTGTTTTCTTTCCATCTGTAATTATAATGCTTGCAGAGAAGCTCTGTGGCTCTCACTTTTTCTTCTGCACAACTTTGTTTGGTTTATTCCGCTCAAACCTCTGTAAAGTTGCTCAGACTGCCTTCCAACTTTAATTTTTTTCTCTTCTTAAGCCTCGTTCACACATACAAGAACAATCAGCATTTTCACAAATGCAAAAACAGCCAAAAACACTGTATTATGTATGCCAGGACATTATTTGATGGCAGCATTTTCAAAAACGTCCACTTTGAAACCAACCATTTCATTGCCAAAAATGAGGTATATGTGAAAACAGACAGACAAAATATATTTATAGTTTTCTAGTCTGTTGTTTTCTTGTACAGTTGAAGCCAGAATTATTAGCCCACCCCCCCCCCCCCCCCCTTGAATTTTTGTTTTCTTTTTAAAATATTTTCCAAATTATGTTTAACAGAGCAAGGAAATTTTCATGGTATGTCTGATAATGTTTATTTCTTCAGGAGAAAGTCTAATTGGTTTTATTTCAGCTAGAATAAAAGCAGTTATAATTTTTTAACACCGTTTTAAGGACAAAATTTTTAGCCCCTTTAAGCATTTTCTTGTCCGATAGTCTACAGAACAAACCATTGTTATACAGTAACTTGCCTAATTACCCTAACCTGCCTTGTTAACCTATTTAACCTAGTTAAGACTTTAAATGTCACTTTAAGCCATATAGAAGTGTCTTAAAAATGTCTAGTCAACTATTATTTACTGTCATCGTGGCAAAGATAATCTTAATCAGTAAATAGAAATGAGTTATTGAAACTATTATGTTTAGAAATGTGCAGAAAAAATATTATCTTCGTTAAGCAGAAATTGGAGGAAAAATGAACAGGGGGGCTAATAATTCTGACTTCAACTGTACATGATTTAATTCAAGCTCATATCCAACTTATCGGCGAAAACTGCTCTGTAGCAGTATGTGCTTTGTACTTTTGGTTCATGCACAATAGTCAATGAGAGGTGTCGTTATTGCACACAGCACGTACTTACATTTTCATTAACACATCTACTATTAGCAGCTTTAGGATGATTGCTAACAGCACACTGCTGCAAGAGTGTTTAGAACTGCTATTACTGCTAATTAAAGAATGAAATTGGCCTTTAAACTGACTTACTTGATCTGTTCGATGGTCTAATGGGTATTTTGTGTACATTTTAACCGCTCAGGTTAAATGATTGGCTAATGCAATCTATGACATGCAAACCAACTCTTTGGCAAGGTCTCAGTTGTTCTTGAAAAAACAAATAGCAATACTGTATATTTCCACAACCCACATTTGAACCAATGGCATACAGTTCATTAAGAAAGTATTCATAGTGCTTCACTTTTTCCACATTTTTTTATGCTACTGCCTTATATAAATGGATTACATTTTTTCCCTCCAAATTCTACAAACAACACCCCAAAATAACAATATGAATTTTTTTTTTAATCGCTGCAAATTTATTAAAAATGAAAAAAATCTGAAAAATCACATGTGCATAAGTATTCAAATCCTTTGCTCAATACTTTGTTGATGCACCTTTGGCAGCAATTACAGTCTCAAGTCTTTTGAATATGATGCTACAAGCTTGGCACACCTGTCATTGGAAATTTTTGCTCATTCCACTTTGCAGTACCTTTCAAGCTCTATCAGGTTGGATGGGAAGTGAAGGTGTACAGCCATTTTCTCTCCAGTGATATTCAATAGGATTTAGGTCTGGGCTCTGGCTGGGCCACTCAAGGACATTCACCGAGTTCTTGTGAACCCACTTCATTGATATTTTAGGCGTGTGCTTTGGGTCATTGTCCTGCTGGAAGATAAACTGTCGCCCCAGTCTGTAATCAAGAGCACTCTGAAGCAGGTTTTCATTCAGGATGTCTCTGTACATTTCTGCATTCATCTTTCATTCTATCCTGACTAGTCTTCCAGTTCCTGCTGCAGAAAAACATCCCCAGAGCATGATGATGCTGCCACCACCATGCTTCACTGTAGGGATGGTATTAGCCTTGTGATGAGCCTGGTTTTTTTCTAACGCCTGGTATTCACTCCAAAGAGTTCCATTTTAGTCTCGTCAGACCAGATAATTTAGTTTCTTATGGTCTGAGAGTCCTTCAGATGCTTTTTGGCAAATTCCAGGCAGGGAGTGGCTTCCGTCTGGCCACTCTACCATACAGGCCTGATTGGTGGATTGCTGCACAGATGGTTGTCCTTCTGTAAGGTTCTCCTCTCTCCACAGAAGAACGCTGGAGCTCAGACAGTGTTACCATTGGGTTATTAATCACCTCCCTGACTAAGGCCCTTCTCTCCTGATCACTTAGATGGCTGGCCAGCTGTAGGAAGAGTCCTGGTGGTTCCAAACATCTTGTCAGGATGATGGAGGCCACTGTGCTTATTGGAACTTCAGAGCAGCAGAATTTTTTTGTTACCTTCCCCAGCCTTTGTCTTCATGCTTGGTTTGAGCTTTGACATGCACTGTCAACCCTGGGACCTTATATAGACAGGTGTATGCCTTTTCAAATTATGTCCAATCAACTGAATTGACCACAGGTGAACTCCAATTAAGCTGCTGAAACAGAGTGGAAACAGAATGTACCTGAGCTCAATTTAGAGCTTCACGGCAAAGGCTGTGAATACTGATGTACATGTGATTTTTCAGGTTTTTTATTTTAAAAAAATTGCAACAATTTCAAAAAAAATCTTTTTTTTCACATTGTCATTATGAGGTATTGTTTGTAGAGTTTTGAGGAAATAAATGAATTTAATCCTTTTTTGAATGAAGTTGTAAGATAAACATTGTGGTAAAAGTGAAGCGCTATGAATACTTTTCGGATGCACTGTACATATCTGCATACAGATACAATATCTAAATTGCCTCTTTTTGCATACACATCTAATTTGCCTTTTTTTATTTTCTCTTCCAGGCGTGCGTGCAAAGAATGGGCAGCTCTCTGTCCAGAATTCACCTCCAGGCTTGGCATGGACTGCTCTTTTCCTGTCATTAATGGTGCCTTCTTTTCCCTTGTGAGGCTACTGAGTCATGTACTGTTCCTTTAAAACTTTCCTCCGCCTTCCTTCTAACAACCACACCCACTCACCTTCCCGTCTGAAGGGGATGGGCTCTCGCTCCTCCACACAGACTGCCTGCTTCGGCCTGTACCATCAACAGGACCTATGGGCCAGCCAAAGGGATGTGCTTCTTTTCCAAGGATCAAGAAATGCCTCGACTTTTTTTATTTTACTTCCTTCCTTTCTAGGTTTTTCTTTGGGATATCATTGTAGTGTTGTGCTGTACAAAGTGCAGAGAGACAGTTGTTTGAAATCTCCATGAATCCGTTTTTTTTAGGGACTGTCATCTGGAAGCTGCTAAGGCACCCGATGCGTCCCTTTACTGCATCCATTTGACCCTTTGGCTGTCCGACAAGCAACGCAGAGTAAGCTCAGTAGAAATAAGTGCATTGTTTTCTTAATAACAAGAGGAGAGTGTGGAGACTACGCAGACAAAAAAACAAACATTTTTTATAGTGCCGAAAATCTTACTATTTCCAGACTTGCTTTTTGTACATTGTGTTACCTTTAGAGAATCAAAAAAAAGCAAAACAAAAAACATGTGGAACAGTGGTGTGTTTCGGTCGGCTGCGTCCAAGTTTTTGAACGTCTGTTTTCATTTTTTTGTTACATTCGGTGGGTTTTGAGAACTAGCAGGGTTGCTGGGCAACAGTGAATCTGTCTGGACGAACCAGAGATAAAGGGTTTGGACTCAACTTGTCGTGCCCAAACACCTCTGTAGACAAAAACCAAGGCTGATCTGTAACAGTTGAAATAAATGTGATGTATATTTTTAAAAAAGGCCTCTGGTGTGTGTGTGTTCTAGGTGAAGAAGGCAGTGGAAGGTCTCTTGAATTGATTACGATCGATTCGCTGTATCAACAAAGTTTGTAGGGCACAGAATTGAGTTTGGAGAGAATTGTATTGCTCAAGAATGACTCCGTCCTCCAAGGTTTCAATGGTAAGTGTCTGGGTAAGTGAGTCATTACACAATGCATTTGCAGTGATTGGATCACAACCATCACATTAAAGTCGGATGTAAATGTAGCCTGGATCCTGAAACAGTATTCCGGATGGTTTCAGACTACAGGAATGTATAATACAGGGGTTGTGCTACAAATAATCACTATCCATCATTTTGAAACATTTCCTATCGGTTTTATGTGATAATTGGGATTTTAAATATGATATTGTTGGATCTTCTGTGGTAGGAGCTCTTTTCATTACTGTGTTGCGGGTTCTTGCCACTTTCTTTTTTATTCAACTCTTTAAATGCTAAGCAGAGATAAAGCGCCATGCTTTTTCGATCTGGTCACCTGAGTTAATGATCAATATCCCATGAATTATTCCACTGGACCACTTTTGGAAACTCACCACTAAATCCTGACTTACTATCCAAGTCTATTTCCATAGATGTACTTTAAAACTTTCTCTTATTCTTCTTGGCATCTGAACCTTTTCAAATCAGTTTCTATGAAAATGTTTCACAGATAGAAAACAAAATAGAGGCTAAAATGACAGAAGCAGTTTAAGTTATCTGGAGCTCAAGCTTCGAAGCTAGCTTGATCCTACCTTTGACATACAGTATAGTAATCAGTTAATGCTAAAGAGCAATACAGTGCTAACCACTGAGCCACCCAACTGACAAGTAGCTAGGTGGCGCAGTAGGTAGTGCTGTTGCCTCACAGCAAGAAAGTCGCTGGTTCGAGCCTTGGGTAGGTCACTTGGCAATTCTGTGTGGATGTTTTCCGTGGGTTTCCTCTGGGTGCTCCGGTTTCCCTTACAGCCCAAAGACAGTGTATGAGTGTGTATGGATGTTTCCCAGAGATGGGTTGCAGCTGGAAGTGCATCCGCTGTGTAAATTATGTCCTGGATAAGTTGGTGATTCATTCTGCTGTGACGACCACAGATTAATAAAGTGACTAAGCCGAAAAAGAAAATGAATGAAGTAGCTGTGTGTAATGCTGTGTAAAAAGATTGCCTGCTATTCGTCCAAACAATGAGAGTGAAGCATCAAATATGCAAATATGAACATTAACCCAGGGTTAAGTGTAATGCACAGCGTAAAACATCTGTTAATGAATACCCAGGGTTATTTTTTCAACCCTAGGTATTCGGGATGTTAACCTACGCTTTTTATGTCATCTATTCGGTTCAATTCGATATCTCGGTGCATCACGGTGCATTGACAGTGCATTCCATACTCAATTTTTTTCTTCAAAACACAATCATTTTAAAAAAATTTAAGCTAGAAATATTTATTTATTGTTTGTTATTCAATTTTGGCCCTTAATACAAGCAGTCAGATATATGAACTCTATCTTTCGTTTTACCTGCTCAAAGAAAACCCCTTTTTTTGAATGTTTTAAACAAAACTCCAATACAAGCACAGAAGACGTTTTGTCTTACACACCAATGATTGGTCATTGTCTTCACCCGCTTAACAGAAAGGGCTGCGATTGGCTTTAGAAATCAAAGCGCTGTTAACCGATGAGTAGGGCCTGATGGAATCTGCGGACATTTTTTGAAATTTTGTTAAAAATCTACAGATTTATGCGGAATTATTTTGGGAGTATCATAACTAAAAACTTAATATATGAAATGAAAAAATAATACATTTTAACTTTTATTTAATGTGTACCATGCAAATACAATTAGATCCAATTTATTTGGCAAACAAAGTGAGCCTCACATATCTACTGAAAAACAGAAAATATTACTTTACACACTGTATATTAAATAAATCACATGAATATGTTCATATATCGTCAATAATATTACTGTAATTAATTTACAAACTGCATAAATATAAATTTACACACATTTACACAAGTAAATAAACAGAATCAATGATGGGCTAAAAATCAGCGGAAATCTGTGTAATTCTGCGCACGCAGATTCCATGCTGGTCTACTCATGAGTGACACTGATAGAACAGCCGCAGTTACAGTCTATACGCGCATAATACGCGGTTAACACAGGTAATCCATAATAGACACAGTGGAGAAAACTTGCACCTCAGGCACACTCATGTCTGGATCCACAAGTATCGCTTTAACAGCCAAAAAGGAGAGGACGCCAGTGGGTCAAATGTCCTAAGTAAAAGAGAGAGAGAGAGAGGCAGAGATGGAGTTTTACAGCTTTTCTCCCAAGTAGTGAAATAGGGGCTCGTGTGCTGTGCCTTCTTCAGTGTCAATGAAAGACTTTCCAGCAAACTCACAAGCAGTTGAATTGTGCATAATTATCTACCTTTTAGGTAGTAGGAGCATTTTATTTACTCGCCCTCGCCTCCTTCGCCATAGTTTTCTACTGTGACATCGTGCATAGGAGATAAATGATGTCAGTATGTTATAAATGGTTATGATCTCTTACTGAATCGATTTCGAATTGTCCCCATCTGCATCACGGTGCATCAAAGAAACAATTAATTGTGACACCCCTACTAGGTATAGAGTTAAAAATGTGAAATGTGTTTACAAATAACTCAGGAATCTGTTTATTTGGGACTAGGATGGCCCAAGATGAACAATTTCATGTGCGGAAAGCCTTTATCAGTGAAACAGTATTGCTTTATTGTGGAAGTTAACAGAGTCATCATATTAGAAACCTCGGTTTGATTGTTGTTAACACAGGTAATCCATAATAGACACAGTGGAGAAAACTTGCACCTCAGGCACACTCATGTCTGGATCCACAAGTATCGCTTTAACAGCCAAGCTGAGAGGATGCCAGTGGGTCAAATGTCCTAAATGAGAGAGAGAGAGAGAGAGAGAGACAGGCAGAGATGGAGTTTTACAGCATTTCTCCCAAGTAGTGAAATAGGGGCTCGTGTGCTGTGCCTTCTTCAGTGTCATCGAAAGACTTTCCAGCAAACTCACAAGCAGTTGAATTGTGCATAATTATCTACCTTTTAGGTAGTAGGAGCATTTTATTTACTCGCCCTCGCCTCCTTCGCCATAGTTTTCTACTGCGACATCGTGCATAGGAGATAAATAATGTCAGTACATTATATAAACGGTTATGATCTCTTACTGAATCAATATCGAATTGTCCCCATCTGCATCGCGGTGCATCAAAGAAACAATTAATTTTGACACCCCTACTAGGTATAGAGTTAAAAATGTGAAATGTGTTTACAAATAACTCTGGAATCTGTTTATTTGGGGCTAGGATGGCCCAAGATGAACAATTTCATGTGCAGAAAGCCTTTATGAGTGAAACAGTAATGCTTTATTGTGGAAGTTAACAGAGTCATCATATTAGAAACCTCGGTTTGATTGTTGTTAAAATTGCAAAGCATTCAAAATTAACAAATTCATTGAAAAGAACTTAGAGAAATGAACGCATCATTTGCACAAGAATATAAACAGGAAAATTTAAAGCTTAAGCCATCGAAACAATGGAAAATTGGTTGAGCGTCTGTTTTATTATGCCCTCAAATTGCTTTATCCCCAATTGCTTTATTCTAAAATAAAAGTATTGATTTCTTTCCTGATTATTCATTGTTTCAGAGCACTCAGGGCATGATAATAAATCCTGTAGGTGTTCCCCTCATGCATTGGATTCTTGCTGCATTGTGCAAAGGCTACTACAAGGTCTTGTACCAGGACTCCCTATAATTTTGGCCAACACAGCCTCATTCTGAAAACATAGCCCTATATATGTTTCTGGAGATCACGAATTATGCATGGCTGCATTTAAAACTTTAAAACAAATGTTATGCGGCGGTAAGACGGTATTACTTTTCTTGCTTACCAGCTGATGTTTACCTGCATGTGGATGGCTTTTCCATTGTTGCCAGTTTGTCCTGTAGCTCGATGTGTACGTCGGCAGACTTGAGATGCAGAGCAGAGTTGACCACGAAACGGGGTTCGAGTCTGGTGAAGAATAGTTCCAGAATACAGGTAAGATAAAAACAGAATGCAAAAATAAAATAAACAAGTAAATAACAGGGTGAGAATGTGGTAAAATCTGAAAACTTGTCAGAAAAAAAGGACTTTTCTTTGTCTGGATTGCTTTTCAAAACACTGAGGTTGGGTTGAGGGAAGGGGTTAGTCAGTGCTTTTTAAAATACTATTGGTTGGTTTAGGGAGAGGGGAGGGTGGAGGGATTGGTCAATTGGTCAGTCAATCGACAGACGCCTCTGGTGGACCTATGCGATAAGAGCTGGCGTGAAGAGAACTCGTGAGAGAAATTTGAGATCTGACAAAACATACACAGCCGCCTCTGGTGGATTCACAAAATGTGGTTTATTTCTAAACAAGTTTAGAGATGATCACGCGCTTATGATTGAACACAGCTGGTACCGCATCAGCTCCTAATATTTGCACCAATCAGATGAATAATGACACACTTTAAATTACTAGAGCTCTCTACTCCAGTCATCTTCGTCTTGAAAAATCTCCCCTTCCACCCCTACTCCTCCCCTTCTCTGATAGGGCAGCACGGTGGCCCAGTGGATAGCTCTGTTGCCTCACAGCAAGAACGCCGCTGGTTTGTCCCTCTTCAAGCCGGTTAGAGTTTCTGTGCGGAGTTTGCATGTTCTTCTCATGTTTCGCATGGGTTTTCCCCAGGTTCTCCCCAGGTAAATTGACTACTTCAAAATATCATCCTAAGGCAACTCTTAGTCAGATATATCTCAGCAGTTCACAAATAGGGGAGTTCCTGAGACCTACCTGAGCTCAAACTCTCCTCTCGCACTTTAAGTGAGAGGGAGCCCCGGGCTCAAGGACATTCCGAGCTCAGGGCTCTCTTCCGGGACAGCATGTCAAACACACTTTATTATCAATCATCAGCAAGGTGTGAACTCTTGAAAACAAAGACTGCAAAAAATGTAGCTCCTGGGACGTATTTTCCTCTCTCCAGAAATGTATATAGTGGTACATAATGGGAATAAAGCTGGCTTGGTTTTGGCATCAGTGTAGATTGTCTTCAGACTTGTTCTCAAAGCCTCTAAACATCTCCACCTCCTGAGATTTTTGGTCAGATATCCACTTTCTAAGATCTACTTGAAGGAATAAGTGTCATCTTTTACTCGCCCTTGTGACGTTCCACTTTTCTTTAATTAGAGAAAAAAATGAAGCCTTCGGGACATGTCCTCAAACCCATAATGCTGGCATGACAGACTTTATTGATCCCCTAGGTGAAATCGACGTGCAAAATAGCAGCCCCTATAAATAGTAAAGCCAAAAAGTTCCTCTATACACACCGGGTGCAATTCAACCGGTCACCGTGAGACAGAACAATGGCAATTATACATGCATTAGCTGCTAATTTGGATGTTTCTATGCATAAACGTGATTTATCCGTGTTTGTGAGGGGGTCTGCTTTGAACCATGAATTTTGCAGTGTTTTTATCTCTTGCTGAACAACACTGGGTGCTTCTACATGGACGCTAATGTGGCAACCTTTAATTATTCATGCAACACCTGTCTATGTCAGTGCATCTGATTTATGGTAATGGATTATCTACCCCGCAAAGAGGGCCGCATGTTTCCGAGAGCCCAGAGATGTGGTGTCAGCAATTAGAACACACTCTCCCAGCAGGCATGTGAGGCATGGATAGTCTGGGAGGGAGAGGAAAGTGAGAGCTAAGCCATGGAGGGATGCTCTTCAGCCACTCATCAGAGCCTGGCATCTGAAGCAGATGTTATATGAATAGGACTAATGCTCTCTAAGAGCTTTTAACCATCGGGAGGTTTTTCTGTGTATGTGTCTGTTGGGATGGACAATGAAGTGCTCAACTGGCTCCGAAGCAGTAGTTTGCATGAACAATGAAAATTCTGTCATCATTGATTCTGGAGACAAAATCATTTTTTCACTATGAAATATTTGCAATGCCCTCTAATAAAATTGGCACCCTTGGTAAATACGAGCAATGAAAATGCCTAGCATCAGGGCAACAATTAGGAAAACCCAGTCAACTGATATGAATTAGCTTGAATGAGGATGTGTGTCTGTTTTTTCTTCAGTTCGCTGTTAGGATGGTAGTTCCAGAGGCCATTTTTTCCATGAATCACAGCTGATGAGTAGAAGTTGAACTTGATAGTTGGGTCTTGGAATTCAAAAGTCTTAAAAAACTGTAGTCTAGCACAGTGTTTCCCAACTGGTGGGTCGTGACCCAAAAGTGGGTCCCAGGAACATTTTCAGTGGGTTGCGGTGTGTGTGGTCAATAAAAAAAACAAAAGTTTAGATTTTAGCTTATATTTAGCTTATACTGGACTTTTATTTTGAAATGCACACACGACAACCGTACCGTTTGACATGTGAAATTTTATTTCATTATACCAAGAACTATATCGAAGTTCAAGTACAACCCTGAATATGTAAAGTATGGATTTACATATATTGTTGACAAAAAAGGCTTAAAACCTCATTGTGTCATATGTAGTGAGGTGCTCTCACAAGAGAGCTTGAAACCTTCTAAACTAAAACGACATTCAGAAACCAAACATATCAGTTGCAAGGTGTAACGACGGGGAGTGACACCAACAACAGAAGTTTGGATCCACGTGCAGGTTTATTTGAATAGTCAGGCAAGCAGTGGTCAATACCGGCAAACAGATGTATGAGGGCAATCCAGAGTCACAGTCCAATACAGGCTAAAAGTCAGAAAGGCAGGCGGCAGGCAAAGACAAAGAGGCTAACAAGGCTAACGGTCGGTACACAAGATAACAAGACAGGGAAAACGCGTTGTATTGTCACCTTACAGATAAACAAGACTCGGCCAAATGAAGGGGTGAATGTGTGGCTTAAATAGTGTGTGTTAATCAGTCTCTGAAAGTCCTCAGGTGTGCAAATGTAATCAAGCTAAATGAGTGAGCAGGCGTGAGTGTCTAGGAGAAGTGCATGTATGCATATGTAGTCCAGAAGAAGGCAGATATGTAGTTTTATGAGTGAGTGTTTACCAGCGACATCTGGTGGTTGTTCGCTGGTGAACATGACAAGGACAAACCTGTGGACGATTTTCTAAGACGACTCCCAAAAGCTAAGGTCATCACAAAAGTGCATATATTTTGTTAAATGACAGCAATAAAGTATTGTTTATTTGTAAGTCTTGGTGATTTTCTTATGATTTATCTGTCACTACTTGTGCACATTAACAAATAAATACTAATTAATTATAATTCCTAAAATTATATTATAGTTCCTAAAAATTTGGGTCGCAGCTTGATGACCATGTAAAATGTGGGTCCCATGGTCATACCAGTTGAAAACCACTGGTCTAGCATCACTATGAGTTGTTTGAAAGAAACTATTTTGATCCCAAAACAACCAATTTTGTTAATACTTTTCGATTTTTGAAAAGCCTTTACTTGTCACATACACTTTTACATGCAGTGAAATTGGACCCCCGACCAATACACAAGCATGACACATTTCAGGGAAGACAGGTCAGACAAGAAGTAGCTTTAAGAAAGAGGAATTCAGATACATTAAGGAAGGGGAAGGTGAAAAAAATCCCCAATCAGATTGTCGTAGAAGTAGGGCAGTGTGAGACAGAGGGGGAAAAAAGCCCCAGCACAATGTGGATGTGGGATGTGGATATAGTAGATAAAAACTGGTCCTGCAGCCAGGGGGTGCTGGTCACAGACCCGCCTACCCAGACCGGTGGGTTAAAGCACACAAACATGGAGGGCCGGCAGTTTGAGACCCCTGCTGTAGAGTCTCACAAGTGTCCTTGGAACAAGGAGCAGCAATGTTGTGCGTCTTCTTATCTTCCTCTCCGGGGAAGTTGTTTGTCTCCAGCCAAGGCTGTCTAGCAGGAGAGTCACAGGGACGCTGAAAGAGAAGAAAAAGTTTTTAATTTGGATTAATATCTGCCAATTTTGCAGATATCTAATGTCCGTCATTTATTAATGATCTATTAACTAGTTATTATGGATAGTTATTCTATAGTGTGACCATTCATTCATTCATTTTCTTTTCGGCTGTTATGTATTTGTGTTATTTGTGCTCTGTTTTGTCTATCTCTCTCTCTGTTCTCCCATATCTGCTTTCATTATTCTCAGGTTCTGTTCATTGGTTTATTCAGCTGTCAATCATTTCCTCCCCGGTTACGTCACTCTTACGTCACATCCAATAAGCAAAGACCACCCGTCATAAAAGCACCCGCCAGACCACTCACCAGCCCCTTAACTTCTCATCCCTTGTCTTTTTCCGCTTGTTTCTGTGTTCGTGTGATGCGTTTGCGTTTATTTTGTTGTTGCTTGTTTCTGTGTGCACGTTATACATCCGCTATTCGTATATCATTCCATTTCTCCGTTTACGTTGTTTACCAGGCTTGGGCGAAGCGGACAGGTACGAAGGTCACGTGACATACATTTTGCAACACTTAGGACTACTCTTCTGTATAGTACATTAGGTTAGGGGCGAGCGCCACCCCTTTTTGGATAGATAGATAGATAGATAGATAGATAGATAGATAGATAGATAGATAGATAGATAGATAGATAGATAGATAGATAGATAGATAGATAGATAGATAGATAGATAGATAGATAGATAGATAGATGATGGATGGATGGATGGATGGATGGATGGATGGATGGATGGATGGATGGATGGATGCTTCTGGGAAGTTAGATTTAGTTTGGTTTTTGTTCTTTTAATTTATTTAGCGCTGCCCGCGTCCCTTCTGCCAGCTCTCCTGTTTCTTTCCGTCTTTGTATTTTGTATTTTGTTGTATGTATTGTAAATAGTATATTTTTGCTTTACTTACTTTTTCTTTATATTCGATTAACTCGTTGTTTTTTGTTCACTTTTGGGAATTGTAAATAAAAGCACATATTTTCGGTATTACTTTGGTTGTCTTTTGCACTTATTCACTGTTTGTATAAATATATTTTAATTACCCATAAATGTCAAACC
This sequence comes from Danio rerio, assembly GCF_052040795.2. NCBI lineage: Eukaryota > Metazoa > Chordata > Actinopteri > Cypriniformes > Danionidae > Danio > Danio rerio. The sequence goes on along the minus strand of NC_141038.1, from coordinate 45,277,561 downwards.
CCACCATCCCCTAGACTAACATCAGGGGTTTGTTGTCCACACACACTCATTCACACACACACACACACTTATACACTACGGACAATTTAGCCTACCCAATTTACCTGTACCGCATGTCTTTGGACTGTGGGGGAAACCGGAGCACCCAGAGGAAACCCACACGAACACAGGGAGAGCATGCAAACTCCACACAAAAACGCCAAGGCTCGAACCTGTTGCTGTGAGGGGACAGCACAACCTGTGCCACTGCGTTGCCCAGTGTTACCAAAAAAGGCATATTTAAAAGGTTTTATTTCCTGTTGACAAAAATAACATTTCCAATCCATTTCCACATGACGAAGACTCAGTAAATCGATGTAGATAATCTGAGAAACATTGTAATTGCAAGCAGACACAAGATACAGTAGTGTGGCGCTTGTGCTTGTGAATTAAACTGGCATCATTTGAATATGCAGATTTAATCAGGATATGGCAATCAATTTTTCTGTTGTTGTTGTTGTTGTTTTTTTTCAGGCTTATTAGATGAAAGTTTTCTGTTTGTGACCTCCTTCCATGAGCAGTTTGGATGGTGGCATCCGCTGTACTTCAATCCCCGGTCAGCATGGGGTTTGCATAATACTGATGTGTTCTACGGGAGAATAGGAGTTACTGATGCAAAGCGATGTAATTATCCAGTCATCAGGCGAGCCGGCAGGTGGGCAGACCTCTGAGCTTTAGATGTGGAATGACGTGCGGGCTGCATTAGCTGTGTGCCAGTGCTCAGACGTGTGACATATAGCATGTGTCTCAAAGGGTAAACTCCATAGAGAGAGTTTTATCAGTACACAGGCACACTTTTGAAGAAAATTTAGGCTTGGAAGTAGTGATTTATGTGTATTGGCAGCCTGATCTCATGAGGAAACATAACTATTTTACATGTTCTCAGAATATTTGTGCAAATTTAAAGGATTTAATTCATATGAAAGAGTTAGATTTTAAAAAAGGAGGCATGTCCCATAAAACCCAAACATCATTGGGGATAGGCAAATCATACTAATATGCATGAGTGAGATCATAAAAATTTATATGAAATAGACACTAAATCTAAACGTTATAAACTGTAGTGCCATTGCGTTAATAATGAAGATACGCATATATGAAATTGAGGTAAAAAACAATCCAGAAATCAGTTTAAATCTGCTTGTAGGAGGATTAGAACCAGCTCCAACTGTAGAACCACAGGGATTGAACCATTAAATACAATATAAGATTTATTTTTTATGAAACACACAGATTTGAAAGTTTTATGCTGGAACTATGGTAACGTTTAGTTAATACTAGCACTGATTATAGTCAATATTCAAATCGACTTGTGTGTGTACATATATATATATATATATATATATATATATATATATATATATATATATATATATATATATATACACATATATTTATATATATATATTTATATATTTATATATATATATATATATATATATATATATATATATATATATATATATATATATATATATATATGTATATATATACACAACAGTTCTGTCTGGTTCTTGAATCTGATTATTTGATAGCCATGCAATATTTTGCCAGTAACATCACACAAAGGCCTCTTCACCCTTCACCTCTGTGTATTACTCCGTCCACATATAGCAAGCAACAAGCAGAGATGCTACAGTTTGACAAATACTCCTGCTGTTGGACAACAAAATGAACTTTTGAGGCTTTTTAGTCGAGAATGTAGTTGTTTAGATTGCAACTATGCAGTTTATTTGAAAGAATAGTGCCTATTTAAAATATTTAACAATTTGTGAGAGCTTGTCGACGGCCAAAGACGGTTGACGTTGTCTATCCACAAGATGGTGCCAGTACCGTATAATAAGCCCTTGCTCAGTGTGTTCTCTTGAGTGCTAGTAAAAAGCTGAAAAAAGGAAGTCTTGTGGTTTTTATGGTGGACCGGATAGAGTCAATAAGAAGCTGCGAATAAGAAGCTGGATTTAGCCTTGTCCCTCCTTATCGCAAACACAACAGCAGTCTGGTGAGAAATCTCTGTAGACGGATGTCATTTCATGTCACGTTCAGCTTTATAATCTTAAAATGTGAACAAAATTTGCTGTTTTGTCATCACATTAAGGGGGTCACATACCAGAAGCGCCGCTTTACATTACACTATAGTGAATCATTCAAATACTAGGTCTAAAGTTACGTTGGTGAATTAGTAACGGTTGTTCTGACGTCAGCTGCAGATGTGAATGAATGGCGGAAGAAAGTAGTTCCTAATACAAAAGGGTTTTAGACTAGAATACACAGTACAGTTACGCTCTTATTGCCACATTAGATCGTTATGATAACATGATATATGCCTTCAGTGATTTCCTGGAGATAAAAACCTCAAAACAATGCAACTGGAATAAATACAGCAGTCGCGATCGTCTGATCTCAGATGAACCAAATAGAATTGCAATTGCGCCTTAGTATCTGTCTTTTAACTTCCTGTAAGGATCATTTCTGAGTATGGATAAAATAAAATAAAATAAAATAAAATATAAACATTTTTATAAAGAATTTTTTGGAGAGTAATATTTTTCTTTCTTTTTGTGCATATTAATCCATGTTAAAGAAAAACAAACCACAAATTAAATTACTTCAATATTATATTTTTTTCTTATTGATTCAAAACTAATTAAAGTTCAGTTTCAATACAGAGGAACCAAAACAAAACATGTACCGGTTAAATGATTTGTTGATGATTTGATTCATAACTTCCTGATGAAATTTTACAAGGAACATAGTTCTCCAAGTATATTCATAAGTGTACACTCATTGCCCATTAGCAAATGTTTCTGTTAAAAGAAGATCCTATATGACACAGAGTGCTCTTCATAGGGCACGTGTGAGTGTTTTTTTTTATTTTTTTTATTTATTTTTTTTGCTGAGGAAGAGCATGTCAAATCATTTATATATGTATGAGATTCCATTAGTTAAGATGCTGTTTGTGCAAAAAAAAGTCCATTAGATAAGAGACAGTGAGTTAGCTAACTAAGTTTTTAAATAATTACTCAAACAGTGTGTAGCCTAACTTCAGGTATTTGCTCACCGTTCCAGCTCTCATTTGTTCTTGAACGTAATAAACAAAGTTCAGCTTTAAAAAATCCCCTCTCACAAAGCCACATGGGGTAGTGTGTCCAATCTGTCTCTGTCATGAAAGATTTATATTTGAGTAGACTCTTCTAATGAGAAATGTCAGCAGGGAAGTCCACACTGCATGTGTAAATACATGGGAACAATTTAACATGTGTGGCTAATGTCTGCTGGGTTTCAGGGAGGGATTTCAGTCGCCTGATAACATGAGCCCATCTGTCCGGTGCTAAAGTCCTGTTCTGCCATTCTTTGTGTCAAAAAGCAACTTTCTGGAAGCCTCTTCATTATTTCTTATTACAAGATGTCCGTAGGGTCTCAAAATGTATTGTAAGTTGTAAAATCAAGAGAATTTTAAGGCTCTTTAATAGACGACGACCTATTATGCCCCTTTGGACAAGATGCACAATGCCAGCAGGCACACAAAATCATACAGTAATTTAGGTTAATATTAAGGTCTTGATATAGGGTGACCAAAATTCTATGTTGCCTTGGCAGGTGACCAAAATACAATGTCGAGCCAGCATCTTAAATCAACATCATATTGATGAAAAATACTATTAATACTACTAATTTATTAAATCAAAATCCAATGTCTGACAGACGTCATAGTGGTAACATTCACATAACGTCAGGCTGTAACATCATTAGACATCGATATTCCGTTGCTTTTAGGTTGCGTTGGAAAGTGACCAAAATTCAACGTCTGTCTTTAGTCAAGCTTAGTCAGGCTCAATCACTCACTCATTGAGAGAGCATACTGCGAGGAAACAGTCGGCTTGCACTCATCATCATCAGGTCTGTTTTTTCACAGCAGATGAGTCAGTGTACTGTTCTAGTAACTGAATAACTCAGAATATAGGTTTATTTCGAGTCAGAGGGGGTATCCAGTATGTTTAAAAGTAAGTAATTAAGTACTTACTGAACACCCAAACCGTTTTACACTTAGAAGATCCGGTTAAAACAAACAATTCATTCGTGAATCGCCCTTCATCACTACAGACAGTCAGAAACAGAAACAATGGCAGGCCACAGACTTATATTTTTGCAATAGATTCTTGTTATTTTGAACTTGAATAAAACAGCGTTTCTATCCAACAAGTCAAAGCGAACAAAATCGTCACTTTCTGATTAACTGGCATCAAATATAAACAGTAAAAACTAAATTTGTTGAGGTAGGAGAAGCTGCGTGAATCTCTTCCTCATTTAATAAACAACTTGTGCCACAGAAGATGATGCTGAAATACAATGAACGCGCGCTGGCATTTAAAGGCATGAGACGTGAAGCACAGATGCTCTTGACAGTTAAGGAGGTAAATCAATAATATAATAACACTAATACTTTAACGGTTAGGGCATTTTAGAATGACCAAAACAACATTTCAGATGTTTTACAATGAGTTTAGCCTGCTGGTTTGTCCATTCACAGACATTTTTATCACCTTATGATCTCTTATAACAAAATCACATGACTTTTTTTATGCGCATACTCATACGTTTTTAATTTGCTAAATAAATTTGTGCAACTTGAAGAGATATATGTAAATGCATTTTGACCAGCTCATTTGTAAATTGTCTCCACTCATTTGACCTAAAGAAAGTATTTTCTTTCGTCTGTAAGGAAAGACAGATTCACATGCTCAGATTTCAGAATGCGCACAAAGCCTTACAGCGCACCCCTTTTACATCATCATTGTTTCATAGTCTAGCTAGACACTCGAGTATTTGTAGGGTTTTTGTCAGCTTTGAGTGATCCTCTGGGGTGGTGATGGAGACAGTTTAAGCGCTTTATCAGTATCAGGACAAAATGAAAGTTGCTCGTAAACAACTTGCTGCAGACCCTGGTTCCCTCTGCGCATTTGTCCCTGTTACAATCTTGAACAAATTGGATGGATTACAGGAGATATGCTGCATGGATCTAACCTGACTTTGATTGGAGATCGTCCAGCAGGCTGCTGCTAATGAGGCTGCGGAACTGAAAGATTTTGCATTGTTTAAACCTTTGGTGTATACGTTGAAAGCAGCAAGATCTATTGAACTGACTATAAAGCAGCTGTATTCGGGGTTTTGCAATATGCCTGTTCTGTATCCCTAATAAAATCCCTTGATATGAGCGAGACTTCTTCACTGAAATGAAATGTATAATGATTTGCATATTCATTGGGTGATTCGGGAGGGGGCATTGCATAACACTATTTTTCAACTAAGAATATGAAAGCTATTATGCATTTTGGTCAATAACTTTTAGGACAACAGCAGTTTGAGGGTAAAAAAACAAACAATGAAAACGATTTTTTTAATTATAATTATTTTTATTCTTTTTAAATGACAAGCAGAAAAGTGCTGGAGAAAATAAAAACAAATGTTTCAGTTATGCATAAGCTCAAATGGAAAGATTTACGCAGATTTTATTCATTTTATACATTTTATTCAATTTTTAAATTAATTTCACTAATATTATTGTGATAAAATATTAGTTATATTAAAATATTGAAATGATTTATTTATAATACAGTTTGTAAAGTAACAATAATCTGTATTTTAGTAGATATATTATATGTGAGACTTGCTTTGTTTACCAAATAAATGGTTCTAATTGGATTTGCATTGTAAATATAAAATAAAAGTTAAAAAGGTATTGTTTTTTATGTCATTTATTACATTTTAGTTATAATACTCCTCAAATCATTCTGCATAAATCTGCATAGTTTTTACAAAATTCTCCACAGAAATAGCAAAAAATGTCTGCAGATTCTGTCTGGCCCTAGTTATGAGCCTTTGTCATTCATTCCTTCATTCATTCCTTCATTCATTCCTACCACGTTTTCAGGGCCGAGTCGCAGAGGCAGCAGTCTTAGTTAAGAACCCCAGACCTCGCACTCCCCAGACACTACCTCCAGCTCCTCCCGAAGGATCTCTAGGTGTTCCCAAGCCAGCCAAGAGACAGCGTGTCCTGGGTCTTCCCCGAGGCCTCCTTCCAGTGGAACATGCCTGGAACACCTCCCTAGGTAGGCGTCCACGAGGCATCTGAAACAGATGCTCGAGCCACCTCAGCTGACTTCTCTCGATGTGGAGGAGCAGTGGCTCTACTCCGAGCTCCTCCCGAGTGTCAGAGTTCTTCACTCTATCCATAAGGGTGTGCCCTGCCTCTCTGCGAAGGAAACTCATTTCGGCCGCTTGTATCCAAGATCTTGTCTTTTCTGTCACGACCCAAAGTTCTTGACCATAGGTGAGAGTAGGAACATAGATTGACAGGTAAATAAAGAGCTTTGGCTTTTGGCTCAGCACCTTCTTTAACACAACAGACCGGTACATTGACCACATTACTGCTGCCGCTGCACCAATCTACATGTCAATCTCACGTTCCGTCCTTCCCTCAATCGTGAACAAATCCCCGAGATACTTGAACTTGGACTTTCCTCCAGCCGGGAGATGGCAAACCACCTATTTTCAATGGAGCAACATGGCCTCGGGCTTGGTAGTGCAGATTCTCATCCCAGCCACACTCGGCAGCAAACCACCCCAGAGCATGCTGAAGGTTTATGTTCGATGAAGCCAACAAAACAACGTCATCTGCGAATAACAGCCTTCATCATTGCTTTTTTTTTCTGTGTAAAGAACAAAAATGGTAGGGGGGGGGGGATCTCCTCATCCACCACCAGTGTGCAGCATCCACCTGGATGACGCGATGGCAGCCATTTTGTTCCAGACCGCACATCACACACCAGCTGTTTGGTGTAGAGGAGACAGAGATGAAACCAATTGGAATATGGGGATGGTTAGGAGGCCATGATGGACAGAGGCCAGTGGGCAGATTTGGCCAGGATGCTGGGGTTAAACCCCTACTCTTTTTCGAAGGACATCCTGGGATTTTAACGACCACAGAGAGTCAGGACCTCGGTTTAACGTCTCATCCGAAAGACGGCACTCACTGAGCAGTATAGCGTCCCCGTCACTATACTGGGGCATTAGGACCCACACAGATGGCAGGTTGGGCGCCCACTGCTGGCCTCACTAACACCACTTCCGGCAGCAACCTAGCTTTCCCATGATTGTGGAGTAAGTTTAAAACCAAATGTATAAGTGATTGTTAGAATCCAGTTGTCCTGGCCTGAATCCAGTTAAGAAGCTGTGGCATGAGCTTCAATGAGGCAGAATTGCAACAATTCTGCAAAGATGACAGGGCCAAAATTCCTCCACAGCACTGTAATAAACTCATGTATACTCTGAAAATATATTACAGCATATATGTTATTTATTTTAAATATCTAAAATGCAAATATAAACTTGCATCTCATATATTTATTTTGCATGTATGTCCACACCAGCAAGTCCATTTATGAACAGCTGATAAAAAAACAAAATGAAGACTTTGGAGTGGCCTAGTCAATGTCCTGACCTGAATCCAATTGAGAAGCTACGTCATGACCTTCAATGTGGCTGAATTGCAACAATTCTGCGAAAATTTGTGGGCCAAAATTCCTTTACAGCAATGTAACAAACTCATATATACTAGGAATATATATTACAGCATATATGTTATATATTTTAAATATATAAAATGCAAATATAAACTTGAATCTCATATATGTATTTTGCATGTATGTCCATGTATAATATTCCCTAATGGGAAAGTAAGCACAAACAGAATAAAGACATGGAGTATTGCTATCTTAGCCACATTATAACAGTCAACGCCTTAATCACTATCACTGTAATGTAGGACTTTTTCATTTTACAAGAGTATAAAAACATGGCAGTGGTCAACAGTTTGATGGCCAACAAAAGAGCTTAGATTTGAGCACAAATTTGTATGAGCCATCATCTGTTTGCACATAAAACATGGCAAATAATTAACTGCACTTGAAGCTTTTGTACTCATCCACTTGCGCTCATCCACAGCTAAGTACACTTTGCAAGCATGACTGTGGAAACTGAAGTATACCTGGCTCTTGAGTTCGGCTGAATCAATCAGAAATGTTCTTTTATAACAAATCTGTGTTTGTGAACTACAGCAGACTAGACTTTTTTGCCATCTGCCCTGCTCCAGGTCAGGTCACAGGGTTTAGTGCTAGTTTCACACTAGAGTGAGCCTGAAAAGCACCTGGAAATGATTTCGTGCTATCAATCCTAGTCCTGTCTGTCTTCACAGTGCCTTCAAGGTGAAGCTTGTCTCTATCAGGATGTGATGAATGACTTTATCTGCTCAACTGGCCATTTGAAAAGAAAAAAAGAAATCTATTAAGACCATCACATAAGATCCTGAGTGTCTCCCATTGTTCACCCAGTCATCTTGTTCACCTGCGTGTGAGACAGGAGCATTGTGTTAACGTGCTGTATGTGTGTAAGGTCTTGTGTGTAAATTGTAGGTTTTTGAAGATTTAACTACTCACCAGATTACTCTTTTAATTACTTGTTAATTGATGCATGCACAATAACCAAGGTTGCATTCATGTCACCAAAAATCTTCATGCTCAAGTATAATAGTCAGGTTGTATTTTTTTTTATAATTATTATTTCCAAACATTCAAGTAAATAAAAAAATCTTCTGGAAGGCAAAAGATTGTAAAAGTGTCAACAGAAAATGTTTTCAGAGTGCACTAAGAAAGGACCACAACTGTTACTCTGAAGATTGTTACATTATACTGTTGTAAAAATAACTTTAAGAGTATATACATAAGTGGTGAGTAGGACAACAATAATCTTTTAAAATCATTTAAAATTAATAGTAAAATGTTTAGGATAATTCGGAAAAGAACATAGCCAGAAACGAAGCTTCAACCACTAGAGTTGAAGAGGTGTATTTATAACACAGGTGTCAAACTCAGTTCCAAAAGGGCCGCAGCTCTGCACAGTTTAGTTCCAACCCTAATTAAACACACCTGATCAAACTAATTGAGTGCTTCAGGCTTGTTTGAAACCTACAGGTAAGTGTGTTGGAGCAGGGTTGGAACTAAACTGTGCAGGGCTTCGGCCCTCCAGGAATTGTGTTTGACACCCCTGATTTATAACTACACAAAAACGGGATGCTGTTTGCGAATGATTGTTGGTACGATTGATTTAAGAAATACAGAATCAACAAATTACTTTTGTAATGATGGAACGAAGCTCATCGTTAATATTCCTGACCCTTCCAAATAAGGTAAAACCTGACCTTTTCATTCTAGGGGAAAATGTTACTATTTTAAACGAACGTGTAAAACCATTTCTATTATGTAAAACCGCACAACTACTTTGTGAATAGTACAGAACAATTTAACCAACCCAGGCTCATTGGAATTTTATGCCCAGGATTACATCTTTAAGAACCGAAAAATATGTAATATGTCAACCACCGGGTTGATCCGGTCTATGGATCAATTGGTTCCAGGCCGCAAAAGAAATCCTTAATTATTTAGTTTTATTTATTATCTGAGTCTGAACAATCTTTAATTTTGAAAAATGATTGTATTCTTTCACTTACATTTATGTCACTTGAGCGCCCAAATTTAACCTATAAGCAGCAAAATAAGAAACAGACACCTTTGGAAAGTTTCTTTGCTAAGGAGAAAAGGCCGAGTGATCCGCAACCTATTTGTCAACAAATCAGGTGAATCCACCATATCTGTGCAAGAAGATCAACAGCTGGAGAGGATTATATTGGCCTTTTAGGGGCCGCTCGCATATCACTTCTTTTTTAGAGTTTGCGCGAGTTTGTCATTGCGCAAGCGGCGTGACGTGCTTGTCCCTTCCAGATACATCCAGTTGAAGAAATGCAGCAAGCGCATTGCAAGTCATGTGACAAGAACTGACCGATTAGCTTCATACTTTGTATGGAATATTTTGGTAGATTATTTATCTCAAACAAACATAGTACACCCAAACACTGCAGTGCTTTGTAATTTGCTCCATAAATAAAACTTGTATCTTAGTGACAGCAATGTTTTGTCAGCTTGTCAACCTCTGAAAAAAAACTGCTGAATACCCAGACTTATAACATGCTGTTCTTCTATTGGAATTTCCATTTCAAAATGGCCACCAAAATTTCCATTCCAAAATGGCCGCCACACCATCTAGTGGCTGTTTCCCAAATTTCACTAGAATGTCGCCTCATGGTGATTCTATGCTCTTTGGTAAAATTGTCAAGCGTTGACTGGTCCATGGTGGGGACCACTGCCCTATACCAGACTGTATTGCAGTTGTTGTTTTCACAAATCCACTAGAGGGCACCGTGTACTATTTTAACAATCTCAAATACGTTATAATTGCCATTTCTCTTAAATCCACTGAATACATTCTGCAAATTTTAATGTCCTTCTCTTGAGCTTCCATAAGAGAAGCCAGTCAGCTTGACGTTGTGCATATTATATCAACAACTGACTTACCCACTCCCTTCTCTAAACCAACCAATAGTGTTTTCAAAAGCAAACTAGAAGAGAAAAGCCATTGCTTTTATTTTACCTGTTTCTGTAACCATTCTTTATTTTATTTGAACCTCGGTACCAAGTCTGGCGCAGTTCACAATGCGCAACCAAGAAAGCTAATTATGCAGGAAAAGCATCCATACATAGGTAAGTAATCAGCAGTACCACACTATAATTTTCATTTTGCACATAAAATGCAGCCATGTATACCCGAGCACCTAATTCTTTGTTCTTAAAAATGTACACCAGGGCACATTTTCCCAATTAGCCTGTGTTGAATTTAACACAATGCATCTCAGTGTAGTTCATGGCACCTTTACCTTGTTTCCTAAGTAACAGATGTAATGTACAGTATAATCCATGTAGGCCTGTAAGCTGTTAAAACTAGTACATCATAAATATTTACTTCAATCTCTCCTATAAAACACCTTGCAGAGAGGTGTCAGGAGTGTGAATCCTCTCTTGGTTTTATTGATCCATCAAACGTGCGCAAACCTTTATGAAATCCAAGCTTTCAAATTGCATCTGTTTAATTTGTCAAACAGAAACAAATACTAGACGATATTCATAGAATCTGTATAAGATGCTAATACAGAGGCATTGAGGGGTTATTAAGCTTTAAATGAGTTTTACTTATGACAAACAAAAAAAAAAAAACATAACCGACTTTCCCTTAAATTTTCTCTTGCAAAGCTGGAAGAGACAATGCTTCTTTCCTTGGACTGAATGAATATCCCTTTGAATTAAAGACTTTATATGTCTGCTCAGTACATTTACCATGGACATCTGTGAATGGTCTTTCTCAATCATTTTGGTTCCTAATGGCTCCGGCTCTCAGCAGAGGACAGTTTATGAGAATATCTCCTCTGGTTAAAGTGCATGTGATTGCATGTAACCCGTTACTTTAGGATAAAGCGTGTGGTTAGCCGGTGTAGTCAGTTAAATGAGGAAGTGTGGCGGTTTATCACCCGGTGTGAATGTGAATCAGCTCTGAAGGCAAACTAAAGGAAATCCAATTCAGATTTAATGAGGTGTAGGCCTGGAAGAAGCATGGGCCTATACTCATGCTGGCTGAAAACGGATTGATTAATGAAAACTTCCAGTCTGTTCAAGAAGTTTTACTGAGGAATAAAGTAAGCAAAAATAAATAACTAAAAAGTACTGTGGCAGTATCAAGGAAGTCTACAATACCTAGAAACACCTGAACCCCTTTAACTTTAAGGATGATTAAATGGTGTGAATGGACGATGCAATGACACTCTTTGGTCAAACAGAACATCACTATGGATTTATTATTCACAAAAGGTCCACCTTATTTTGTAGGATGGATAGTGTGTGAATTGGGATGCAGCATAAAAGTGAACAGCTGAATCTGGCGATGAAGAAAGATTAAAGAGTCGGGAGGAAAGCAAAACTACCAAAAGGTAACAATTTTTTTGTGGTAACACCTTCAAGAGTTCACACCAGGCCCGGATTGGCTAATCGGGAGGACCGGGAGAATTCCCGATGGGCCGGTCCGTTTTTTGGCCGCGAGGGCCGGTGTCCCTAGCTCCAGAATATGTCGCTTTCAGCAGTCACACTTTTTAAAAATATTTTATTTATTTACTTGACCACAGCCGTCTTATTCATTATTTTACCGCAGCTCTGCTCTTTTTATCTATTTTCTCATCGCCTCGTGAGCAAGATGCAGCCTGCAGGTTAATGATAATATAACTAGATAATTCACCATTCAATGTACAGCTGTTGTGGTACAGTAGTTAACACGTTAGGTTATGATGCCACCAACCCGGGTTTGGTTCTCGTCTGGGTAAAAAAATTTTTTCATTTTTATTGTTAAGACATATAATACTGTAAGGGTTGTTGAACATTTGAAGTTCTAAAACAGCTGTTTTCTCAAAAAAAGACATGATAGTGTAATTAGAAACTGAATTAAAAATGACCTTATTTTAATATAGTCAGTGGTGAACTGAGGTGGGCCGGTCTAAGGCTTGAAACTCCAGGGCTGAAAAAGAGTCCCACTCCGGCCCTGGTTCACACTTAGCTGATGATATATTATTAAGCATGTTTGCCATACTGTCCCTGGAGAAAGCCCTGAGCTTAAAAGATCCACAAGCCCAGGGTTCCCTCTCGTTGCAGGGCGAGAGGGGAGTCTGAGCTCAGGTAGATCTCAAAAACTCCCCTGTAGTAGCTAATGAACAGATGGGATTGCTCTTAAGATATAACTTCTCACTAGGAGCACATCTATGAAACCGATTTGAATTTAGTCAGTTGACTTAAGTTGTGTGTTTTTGGACGGTGGGAGGAAACCGAGGGGAAACCCACATGAGCATTGGGAGAACTTGTGAACTCCACACAGAAACGTCAGCTGGCTTAGTAAGGACCAGTGACGTTCATGCTGTGAGGCAATAGTGCTAACCACTGGGCCACCGTGACACCCATCTAAGAAAGGCGAATGAGCAAGGGTGGAAGAGGGGATTCTTCAAAACTAAGATGGCTGTAATATGTAACTTAGGGTATTTATAGTGAATAAGGAATCGCCTGATTGGTGAATCATGAATTGGCTAATGCATGACCAGCTGTGTTCAATCATAAGCACGTGATCCTCTTGAAATTAGTATATAAATAAACCTCACATAACATCACAGAGTAGTATAACACATAAAAGTACCTCGTTTATCCAGCTAGTTTTAACATTTTTGTCTCGCTTCTCCTGACACTCAAAGAAAATTACTTTGTTTTGGGGGGTTTTCCCGCTGTGACTGCTAAATGTGCTGTTAAAAACACAAATGACTCCAATTAGATTCACTTTTTGGCTATAAATGTAGCGATTTGCAGACATTTGCTGGTTATATCAGTGCAACCACAACAAGAATAACCAAAACTGAAACTAAAGCATTCATTAAGTTACATGTAATTTAAAGGTAGTGGTCGACTGGGTTTTTCGAAATGGGATGCAAAACAAAGTGTTCTTATGCTTTGTTTTTTTTGTTTTTTTTAACACGTCATTTTGTCGCAAAATGTACATTTATTTCAAACTGCTTCTCAGCTAGCATAAAAGTACAGGTTATGTACTTTTGTCAGATAAATGGCAAATCACAAGAGCATTCACTGTTAGAATAACAACTAGCTTTGTGGGTGTTTGTAGGACTTTGATGGTTAAATAGGAATTGAAATTTGAAAACACACTTAGCTAAATTGTTATCAGAGCCAAACACTGTTGTCCTTTTTTTTACGTCCTTGCTACAACATACAGTTAATGCACAAAGCATGTAAAATACATTAACAACAAATAAAATAGTTGTGGCTCATAATCCACACAGCATTAACACCATGAAAATAGCAGCATTTGGAAAACATGTTTACATGTGTCCGCAATCGTTACAATGTCTCTGTGACCATGTCCAGAGGTGTTTAAACCAAAGGGGTTACTGCATCATTAACCCTGATGTATTCTGTTGTTGTACCCAAACAGTGCTCACTGTAGGCTTTGCTATGCTAACTCTCCCATTAGATTAAACTTTGAGCAATGTATTTACACATATTGTTTATGCTCATACAGCTACATTTTACATGAACAAAAGTATAAAATGTGATATCATAGTGGTCTACCCCTTTAAAACAATAGAAAATGAACTTACAATAAATTGGTGCAGTTCGCTTTTGTGGACATTGACACACAGTACAAGTATCGTATATGTTAATATGTTCCTCTAGTTACGCTCTCAAAAATAGAGGTGCAATACCTGTCACTGAGATGGTACCTTATTAAAAGGTACACTTAAATATGCACACTGGTACCCTTAAAAGTATTTTTTGACACTTTTGTATCTTTAAAGTACTATGAGGTACACATTTGTACTTTTAGGTACTATTATGTAAATATGTGGCCTTGCAATGTTCAAAAGTACCACCCCTGTGACAGGTTTTGTACCTTTATTTCTGAGAGTGTAGCCAATACCATGCAGAGACTTTCCAAGGGGCATGTGCTGAACAAGCTGAAAAGTGGGGGTGGCTAGGTGGAAGGTTGCAAACTGAAGAGCGGGGGACAATTTCGTTCATTTTTTACCCAAGAGAAAAAAAAGGCATGTGCACTGCACAGGTTGAGTCCTATCTGTGCACGTGCCTAAGTATAGCACTATGATCTTAGTAAGTAAAACATAGTATTAGGCACGGCAGAGTAGTAATTGACATCACCTTGAAATTAAAAACTGCAATCAGCCATTGTTTTAAACCCTACAGAGATTTATATTGTCAAAAGTAGTTGATTTCTTTATTTACCTTCTTTTGTGGTTCACAAAAAAAAGCAGGACAAAAGGTATGTTTTAAAATTACATGAGATTGAATATGGCGAAACAATGGCGCAGTAGGAAGTGCTGTCGCCTTACAGCTAGAAGGTCGCTGATTCGAGTCTCGGCTGGGTCAGTTGATGTTTCTGTGTCGAGTGCATTTTCTCCCTGCATTTGCGTGGGTTTCCTCTGGGTGCTCCAGTTCATACCTGTTAACCCTCCCATTTTTCCCGGGATTCTCACGTATTTTACAGTTCTATCCTGCTATCATCCCATAAAGGTATTTTCCCGTATTTCTCCTGTATTTTCAGTTTCTCACTGAAGGGTGGCAAGAAACATTTAGAAAGAGCTGAGCCTTCCTATACCTAACCCATACCTCCGAACCACCAGGGGTCGCCTTTACTCTTAAACGTGAGTCTGTTCTGTGCTTTCGCTTTGTTTAGGCATGGAAACACTTTGAAATAAACATAAAAACGGCGCGATTCCCTTATTTTTTATTACAGGTGCCGTCACCCCTTCACATGGAATCCTCAAAATAGTCATAAAACGGTGCATGACTCTCAGCTGACACCCTCCATAGTGATGAACAGACGCTGCTTCCTAAACGGATTCTGTACACGTGATTTGAAGCGGAGCAAAAGTCTGGGTTTTGTGTGTGTGTTTAAACATATACACATAATTTATAATAATAATAATAATGATTATTATTATTATATCTAAAGATGTCAATCTTGGTGGGGTTTGTTTTCCAAACACAAGTAATTTTGTCTTAAATGAGCATAAAAAGTTAGGAAAGCAATCCAATGCTTTTATAATAACATTAGATGTGTGGATTTTTAAAGTGACACCTCTGCTAGTTAATGTAATCAAGCAAAAAAAATGTAAATAAATCATTTGTTGCTCTTTAATCAGAATGTGTGAGCCATATAGTGAAGAAACGGCTCATGAGATTTGATAACTTGATTAATACACTGAATTAAAAAGGCAATTAGAACTTAAACAACATTAAAACACACTTCAATAATGTTTCATTTATTCACAGCTTCCAAAAAATATAAAAATTATTTACAGTGTGTCTTTACTGTCTCTAAAATATCCAATATCTTTTCTGAAAAAAAAAAATCTGAATATGTTTATTTAAAACTGAGTGTGACAAAGCCATTTGCGCTGTGTGTGTATTTCAGGAAATGCTTGTAGTTTTCAGCTTTTCATTTGTTGTCATGCCAGACTGCGAGGGCCTTTGATTTGATTAAACGTTGAAGTGAAACTAAAGTTTATTGAATTTCTTTTCTTTGATTTGTTTGAGACATTCAACGTCTCTCGCAGGAAAACAAAGCCATCTCCTGAGTAAACAGTCACTGAAGCATTCTGAAGAATACACATATTTGTGCATTTCTGCACTCACACCTCACCCATGTGAAAATAATTAAATAAAAATCCTGTCATTTAGAGGCCTGTGGTTATATTTTATTGGTGCGTGGAAATACAAATCTCCTCAAAAGGAGTGAAAATTGGCCTGAAAAGATTGCTGGTGGATGTTAGTTGTGTGGAAGGCAAAGACACGGGTCTATGAAAGATAACAGTTTTCTTCAATTACCCTCCTGGAATCAATAAAATTGAATGCTGTTTTTGATGTAGTTTTCTTCTACAGATTTCTCAGCTGATAAAAAAAGATCAGAAAAAAGAAAACAAAATCACTAATAAATTAAAATCTCTTCAGTTGCATTCATTTTATTTTCGGCTTAGTCCTTTATACATTAGGGTTCGCCACAGCGGAATGAACCGCCAACTTACCCAGCATGTTTTACACAGCGGATGCCCTTCCAGCTGCAACCCAGTACTGGAAAACATACATACATACCCATTCACATGCATACACTACGTCCAATTTAGCTTGTTCAATGTAACTATAGCATATGTCTTTGGACTGTGGGGGAAACTGGTGCACCCGGACTGTGGGAACACTGGGAGAACAAGCAAACTCTGGGACTCAAACCAGCAATCTTTTTGCAGCGAGGTCACAGTGCTAAACACTGAGGCAATGTGCCAGTTGTTGGAAAACAGATTAAAGTGAAAGACAGAAAATTAAGTGGGTTCGTTTAAGATTCTACAGAGATCTTACATCCTGAAACAACACATGGTTTAAAACTGTAAGATACTGTAGGTTCATTCAACTTTTGACACAAAATTAAAAGAATAAAATAAATCACCAGAGAGAGCAAAACCACATCAGTGTGCAGTTTGTCCAATCAATAAACAGATGATCAGTGAAGAAAATCTAATTTTTCAGCATGAACATAAATCCAAGTCTGGAGCTATAGTACAGTCTCCCAGATGATTTTATACACATTTACCCTTACAAATGTAACCAAATGAATTGATAAGTTAATTACAGTATATGGACAAATCCATCCATACATTTTTAATTGGGTTTTCATTTAAGACAACATGATTTCAGCTAGTACGCTTATTAAATTGAGCCTACCAGTTTTGTTTTACCTCATACATGATATTTTTTTAGAATAAAATGTACCCTGTAAATTATACCACCGTTATGTTTGCACAATACTGAATAACCCAACTGCTTTAGAATTAAATAACAGCTGCTGAGTTGTTTTGTTGAGGATGTTTTCTTTTATTTTTTCTCTTTCAATTGTCAGTGAGATTGATATAGGCACAACATCGATCATGAAAAGCTTTATGATAAGGAATGAAAAAAGGATACATAGGTCCATATATTTTGAGAGCTTTGTCAACTAGGTATGTTCCTGTTGGAATCATTAATCTGGCCACCCATGTGTATTTGACAATATTACAGTACAAATTGCAACCTTAAAGGGATATATATATATATATATATATATATATATATATATATATATATATATATATATATATATATATATATATATATATGTATGTATGTATGTATGTATGTATATATATATATATGTATGTATGTATGTATGTATGTATGTATGTATGTATGTATGTATTTTATGTGTATCTTACTTCAACTGTATATTTATTTCTATGAATAATCCCGTGAACTCCATCCCAATCATCACAAATACTGCAGAAGATCTTTTGTAGTCTGCATGGACCCAAGATTCTTATAGAAAACAGTCAAGTTTGGTCAAGGAAAAATCATGGTTTGGGATTCATGGCAAGGTCAGACCTTACTGTCCTAATTAAATAATTAAAAAATGAAGGCATGATCATATTATATGTACATTAGGTAAAAATGAGCCTAAACTAGAGGCCTACTAAAAGAGGCCAACTTAAAGTCAAGTTATTTTTTGTTATTCCTAAAACTTGGATAGTCGACGAAACTTTTGTCAGGTAGTGTATGTATGTATTTAATTATTTAGCTAATTAGTCAGTCAGTCTGTAAGTAGACAAGTGTAGAAAATTAAGCCCTGTGATATGGGCAATAGCATGATGTTGGCTTTCATGTCGTACAGCACCACTGGTTAGAGGTTTCCATGGATACAAATCAAGACTTTGGCATCATCTTTGCACATGAGACAACAGCACTGAAAGAAAAAGAGATGTGAATATATGTAAATATGCAGAGCTGAGAGAAAAAAAAAAGAAAAAAAAACAGCAGAAGAGAATGAAATGTTGGAGTTTCTGACACAAAGCAAATCCCAAGACATTGAAAAACATATCAAATATAATGAATTAATAGCAGGTGATGCCTGGACCCCATTCATCAAACATCCCAGCATGTGAAATCCCTTGTAGAGGAGATGAACTGTGTTATTTCGCAAAGCCACCATAGGGGAAAAACACAACTGTTTTTGTTGAATTTCAGTCTGATTTTCATCCTTTTGTTGGAGGTATAGAGTTATCATATATATTAAGTGCTTTAGGTGAAACTATGTACACTAAATACTTTATGGGTGAAAATTGGTTAATTGGCACCAAAAATCCCCAAGGTAAGAAAAAAATAAATAAAAATCCACAGCACAATTAAACTCTGAAAATTAATCAAAGTTGCCATTACGGAAAAAATAAATCTAGTGTGCAATGTCTATATTTCTTTTAAACAAAAAAAATAATAATAAAAAATAAAACAAAGTATACTTTCAGGGTGCGTTTACATCTGCCTTATTTAGTCCGGTTTAATTGCACTAGAGTTTGTTTTCCCTCTTGGTGCAGTTCGTTTGGGCAGGTGAGAATGCAGCAATCATACTCGAGTGCGCAGCAAAAGCACACCAAAAAATCGTACCGAGACCTGCTTGAAGAGGTGGTACGCTTTTAAACGAACCCTGGAGTTGTTCGTTTGCCGTGGGAATATGATCCGAACTAAAACAGACCCAACCGCAAAAAGTACTTTACCTTTTTGGACTAATCTAGCTGCCGTAGGCAGATGCGCTGTGCATTATGGGATATGGAGGGAAAATATTTGTTGACAGGGCTTTACCAACACAGAGAGAGAGAGAGAGAGAGAGAGAGAGAGAGAAAGAGAAAGAGAAAGAGAGAGGGAAAAACATTACCTGATGGATCGTTGGTAATATTTCCGCAAGATGACCATGTCACAGTTTAGCTAAATTAATTCATGCCTGCATTATGATGCATTAAAACATTGTTTTTAATCTGCGGCCGTGCTTCATTCTCGAAATGTATAGTTTGTCTAAAGAAGGGATACAATCAGTCAGCGAAGTCGTCCCTCCATAGTAAAAAGCGACATTTTGCATTTTGTCTCTGCTGGTTTGTTTACATGCGGGACTTCATTGGCATTTTCCTGCACGTGTATTCTGACCAATCAATAAGCAGTTTATGAACTATGTTCAACAATATCTGACCAATGAGAGATGTTGATTCTGTCACATGAGGACATTTTTGGTTATTTTTAACTGGTTAGGACCAATGCCAGCAGTGTGGTGTGAAAACGACCCAATGAACCGTGGAGCGGTTGGATTGTGGTGAAAATATGATCCGAACTAAAACAGACCCAACCGCAAAAAGTACTGCGCAATTAAGCAGTCGTAGGCCGATGCACTGTGCAATATGGAATGTGGAGCGAAAATATTTGTTGACATCTCTTAACCAACACAGAGAGAGAGAGAGAAACATTACCTGATGGATCGTTGGTAATATTTCCGGAAGATGACCATGTCGCAGTTTAGCTAAATTGATTTACGCCTTCTCCTGAAGTGACATATGGTGTGCCTTTGCCTTTTGCAATGCCTTAAAGCATTGTTTTTTCAGCTGCAGCAGCACTTCATTCTCGAAATGTAGTTTGTATAAAGTTATGGATACAACTATATAGTATACTATGAGCAGGGATACAATCAGCCAGTGCAGTCTTAGCTCCATAGTCAAAAGCAACACCATTTTCCACAGATCTTCAACAGATCCCTGGAACAGCGCAAAGTTCCATCCTGCTTCAAATGCTCCACCATCATCCCAATCCCGTAGAAGCCAAAGATCACAGGACTCAATGACTACAGACCTGTTGCCTTAACATCTGTGGCCATGAAGTCATTCGAAAGCGTGGTGCTAGCTTAGGACACCACTGTACCAATGCTGGACACCCTGCTGTTTGCCTATAGAACAAACCAGTCTGTGGATGATGCAGTCAACATGGGACTGCATTATATCCTACAACATCTGGACAAACCAGGGAACTACGCAAGGATTCTGTTTGTGGACTTCAGGTCTGCCTTTAACATCATCGTCCCATCACTGCTCGAGTACAAACGGAACCAGCTCTTTGTTCTCTGTATCCAACTATAATATATATATATATATATATATATATATATATATATATATATATATATATATATATATATATATATATATATTTCACAAGGACAGTGTTAAATAAGTAATTACTTATTGTTTTGATATTGTACATTGTGATGTTGTACAGGATATTGTGATATTGTGTGTGATATCACCAAACACACACGATGCAAAATGTAATCTTTCAAAAGTAAAAAAATATAATCCCTAGATTTATCTATGAATATTGTCTGCTCTTTTGTGTCATAAGGAGATTGATTTCTGATTCAATTTCTGGGGCTTAAAAAGCTCATTCAATTGGCCTCCGTTCTCCCTCACAGAGGCTGGCTAAACCAGGCTTGAAGCTGTTGGTAAATTCTTTCTTTTCAAGCAGAAACCACATCATCTGGTTCAGAAGAAGGTCTGGCCGGCCCAAGAGATAAATTGTAATTCTGAGAGATTCTTGAAAGGCTAACTCAGAGGCTAGCCGATTGTAGCCACTAATCTGGGCTTAGTATTAGCAAACAAAAGCCCGTCTTTAGAAATGCAGTCAGAAACATGCCCTACAAGTCTCCAGTCGCAGCCTTTCTCTGTATCATCTGCTCTGGATTTTTTGCTCTTGGCCCTGTAGTTTATGCTTCAAAGCGTGGACTTAGCGTTCTCAGTGGCGACACTTCATTGACCGGCTTGTTTACATGGCTAAAGTAGTAATCGTTCAATACAGCAGTTCTCTTGTTTAGCCCAATAGCAAATTAGCCTTGAATCTCCCGTCTGTGGAGAACCAGACAACAGATTACACTTGTACAAAACAGTTTACATGAACTAGAAGGACAACATGATGGTGTGCATTCTGCCATGGAGGAAGGCCTTTGCTGTTATTAAAACAGTTCGAGGAGTGTCATTATCTTAGTAAATCAGCCTTAACTTGCTGTTACATCACAGATTAGCGTAGCATAACAAAGTGTACCGCTTGGAGATTTTAAATTAGCCTTTTATTTTGTTAATGCTAATAAGCTTGATGTACTTTGGGCTGTTTTTATAGTACATTTTATTAAGAAAATGTGAGATTCTTGTCTTCCACAGAGGTATGTTTAGAGTGGTTTTGTGTGGGTTGTTGTGTGTCTGATGCAGAGTTGTGTTCAGAGTTGATTAAAGAACTATCTATTCACACAATGCATCAAACAACAGTATGATGCATGAGCGTGCTCCACGTAGGTAAGTGACCTTGACAACCACCTCTAGGACATACTCCTCCTGTCTTAATGCACCAGACAATTACGTTTACCATTATAATACTGTATAGCACTTCATTATTGCATCTCATGTTTCAATACACTATGAACATCAGCTACGCTAATTATTTTCTTTATTCCTTTATCCACCTGGGGATACTCATCCCGATGCCTCTAGAAATTATGCAGCGCTATTGATGTGATTCAAGATCTGTGAAGAAATTGTGCCAAGGTATCCATAATCCTGGACCTGGCCATTTCCTGAGCTGATGCTATGGTGGTCATTGAGGAGTGGAGAACATGAGACACACTGGTCTTTGCATTGATCATGGGCCAACCTGACCACCCGCCTTCACTTTTATTAATTGTTGACTTTTGTTCCTCGCCACTGTCGCCACTGGCTTGCTTGGTTTAGGACTTGTGGAGCTGTGCATTAATGGATTTTCTCCTCAGTGTTTGAAATTTCCACAGTAAAAATTTAAGCCATACTGAACTAAACTACTTTCAATTTACTAGAACCTCTATGTTAAGCTGCTACTAGCCAATTTCTTTTGTATTTAACTTGTGTTTACCTAATAAATTCAACATTTATTCTGAAAACGTAGCCCTTCTGGAGATTGCGAATTATGTAGGTAGAGGAGCGTATAGCTGCATTTTGTATACGGGGCAATTTGACTCTGTTCCTTTTTGCGCTTGCCAGCTGAACCCTAACCTCCATGTAGACAACTTTTCCAATGTTACCAGTTTGTCCAGTGACTCCTTGATTAAATTGGAAGATTTGTGATGCAGTACAAAGTTGATTGTGATGACGGGGTTCGAGTCTGGTGAAAAACTGTTTCAGAAACCAGGTAAGACGAAAGCAAAGAGCAAAAAATTAAACAAACAAGTAAATAACAAGGTGAGAATGTGGTAAAATCTGGAAACGTAGTAAAAATCAGGCTGCGCCAATGGCTTTTCTTTTACTGGATTGCTTTTTTAAAACATTGTTGGTTGGGTTTAGGGAAGTGGGTGGGCGCTGGTCAATCAGTGCTTTTTAAAAAACAATCTGTTGGGTTTAGGGAGAGAGGTTGGTGGGGGTATCGGTCAGTCAGTCGGTCAGTCACTTGACAGTGGCCTCAGGTGGATTTATACGAGAAGAGCAGTCATGAATGGTACTCACGAGCCAAATTTGAGATCTCAAAAAGCATATACAGCTTCCTCTAGCTCATCACAAACAAAAACTGCAAAAAAAAAAAAAAAGACGTAGCTCCTGAGATGTATTTGGTGCTCTCCAGAAATGTATAAAGGGGTACGTAATCAGAATTACCCTGGATTACATAAATTCAAGGTTTATTACTAGAGATAAGTTTGGTATTAGTATCTAGTTATTTTATTTTATTTTATTTTTTTAGCAAATTAATTGAAATGTCTAAATGTAGATCACGACTGTAAAAGGACGTTTTAGCACTAAACGCAGACAAGGACTTCCAGTTACGCCAGAAGACCTGAATAATTTCTATTAAGTATGATTTTGCTGTAATAAAATGGTTTCACTGTTGACATGTTACCTTTGGAAATGTGCAGTAGGGCCTAATTACCATGATCTGGGTTTTATTGTGAATAATAGTGCTATAATTGAATATTTTATAAGTGTTGCTTATAATCTTGGCATTTGAGACTGACCTTATCCAAGCCACTTCTGGACTCCAGCCAGTACAACACGCTAAATAATTGTAAAATGATTATCACAATGGTGTTTGCGTTTGACAAAAACAATCACAAGCCAATTAACAAAAGAAGTTATTTTCAGCGCTCCCATTTTCACAGAAGCCCAAATGGAATTGAGTTAATTAAGCAAAAACCAAGCAATATTAGATAATTGCTCCCAGTATCTTTCTAAAAATAATGAAATCAGGTTAAGCCACGCAAGAGATAATTGGAAAATTCAGGTCTGGAACTATATGCGTTTATAAACACAGTTGCTCACTGGGATTATTTATCCCATGTGATTACAGAATGATTTCTTACCTTGGAAAGCATCATTAGACATAATAATCTGAAAATAAATGTGAAAATGTTTGAAATAAACATACAGTCTGTTCATAGATATCAGAAATGAATGGATTTGATTGTAAATTTCAACACAGGCTCATTCTGAAAAAGTAGTCCAGAGGATGTTTCCGGAGGCCACGGATTACGTAGCTGGAGGTACGTATGGCTGCATTTAATTTTTTAAAGCGAACGCTATGGGGCGGTATGACACCCTTCCTTTTGGTACTTACTGGCTGACCGCTTACCTCCGTGTTAAGGGCTTTCCTGCCGCAACCAGTTTTTCCAGTTAGCTCGTCGTGTACGTCAGCGGACTTGAGACGCAGAGAGGAGTTGACGACGACAACGAAGACCGGGTTCGAGTCAGGGGAAGAGCAATTCCAGAAATCAGGTAAGACAAAACAGAATGCAAAAAATAAAATGAATGAGTGAACAACAGGGTGAGAATGAGAAAAAATCTAAAAACGTGGTAAAAATCAGAGGGGTGGTTTTCTTGTTCTGGACAGTTTTTGTAAACTATCGGCTGGGTTTACGGAAATAAACAGGTGGGCGGGTCAATCTGAAAAATTGGATGGGTTTAGCAAAGGAGGAGGGTGGGTCAGTCGATTGGCCGGTCGCCCAGTCAATCATTAAGCCATTCAGTCGCTCGACAGCAGCCTCTGGTGGGTTCACGTGAGAACAGCGCCAGCGCGAAAGGCATTTAAGATGTGAAAAAGCACACACAGTGGCCTCTTGCGGATTCGCGAAAACAAAAACTGCAAAAATATGTATCTCCCAAGACGTTTTTCGTGGTCTCCAGAAACATCCAAGGGACTACGTTTTCAGAATGAGCCTGGGTTGGTAAATTTATAAACAGCTTCTCGTATTTTTTTAACACAACAATCTAGTGATCTGCCTTAGGACATCATATAAAGATGTATATGAAATAATAATGATAATAATCAAATATTAAAATAAAAGCTATTTGTAGGTTTATTCCTTTGACGGATATGTGTTAAATGGATAGTGAAGTTGTTCCGAAGCTGTTTGAAATCCTGTTTGTACACAAACATACTTTAAAGAATTTTGGATTTTACATATTAATTATTTACTGGCTTATGCCAATTATTAAGATTTTAGCTGTTTATTTGTACTTACAAAGTATGGATTTATTCTACATCCTAATCTACATAACTAAAAATGAATGTGCTGCCAAGTCCTGTGAGTATTGAGATATAAGTCTTAGCTAATAGTTTATTATTGGTGAGAACTGTACCTTTAAAAAAGTGTGACTGTACGTTTTTACCTTACAATGGAAGTTGGTGGCTAATGGATTTCAATATTACTTAATATATCTTATTCAACATTTAAAAAACACTTCATAAAGGTTTAGAACTGCTTTAGGATGAATAATCTTTGAGTGATTTTTTTTTTGTTTTCTGTTTGTTAACGCTGCTTGAAGCTGGTACAGACCATTTGCCTATACTTTGACCACAACTCTGGATTCTCTGAATGTATCTGTTTGACCCCCCCTCCCCCACCCCCCTTGAGTGTCTAGAAAAGAGCTATATAAATGTAAGGAATTACTATTATTGTTGTTATATGGATACTAAACTGTTGTCAATGTCCATCTCATTTCATGATTGAACATAAAATATGAAGTTGTGCCCAAAAAAAAAAAAACTCAAGAATTGTGTTGATTTAAATCATTACAAAGATAGTAGTATGAACAAGCAGCAAAGATAAGCATTATTTTGAGTGGATATCACAGTTTGCACAGCCATTATAGCCGAAACAGCTCTGTTACTGCCATTGTATAGTCTGTGAAACACAACATTAGCTCAATCTGTGTTATTTTGACTAGCATCAGACCATGTTTGAAACTTGGAAACCAATTATTTATTCCATTTGCTGCTGGTGGTGAAGAAATCAAACGCACACATCAGTCCTATACGCATTAAATAGAAAAGCTAATATAGATCCATTTTTCTATATTTAATCTCTTTGAAAAGGGGCTTTACATGAATAATTTGGACTCATAAAAGCTTGAGAGTTGGAAATCAGAGAGCTTCGCTTATCTCATATCAATGCCTACCCTGTTAGCGTCTCCGCTCTTTGAAGAACCGAACGAATCTAATGACCTTAAAGCGAATTCGATGGCATAACATCATTCACTGCCTCTGTCTGCATCTGTAACCGAGTCAGCTCAGAAACCCTGTGTGTTCAGCGTTAAGCTCCTGCTGAAGCTCGATGCCATGTCTTATATATCACAGTACAAACTCAATTAATAAGCAGCGGCGCGTCAGCACTCCTTACCAGCGCCTCTGAAAGAGCGAGCTTAGCTGGCCTTCTCTCTTAGGTTTGCTCACAGTATGCGGCGCATGGTGGTGGAATCTGTCTCTGGTTGTGAACTGCTGCTTGGTGAGGGGCTCAAAGTGCTGACTGTACCGAGCGAGAGGAGGCTGGATGAAAGGAAAGCTTCCAGTCCCACTGTGCCTGGTACAGGCCTTATGGCGCATCTTCAGCGCCCTCCAGAATGGGACGTTTCAAATAGTTTTTTTTTTTTAGACAGTTGCTGAAGTGTGACTTCAGCTTTTAAGAAAGTGAACCTCATTAAAAGTTGTCGAGAACACATGTGTGGATCGAAAACATCCAAAAACATATTTCACCTTCATCTTATTGACCTTATTCTCCAATACGGAAGTGCGTTTAATTTTGGGATGGTTTGAGGACTTCTGATTCAGTTGCCTATGGGAGAAATGACTAGGAATAATAAATGGCATCAAACTACTTGCTCTACAAACAAATGTGGTCATGAATATGCATGAAAAGTAGAATAATATAATAAGAAAAGATCAGTTTGCGACATCAAACAGAAAAACAAGCTGTTTTAAACATCTAAAAATCAATAGAAGTGAATGAGAGTTGAAGTCTTGAGCCAAAAGATTCCAATGGTGACACCCGCCTGTAGGTGAAAAATAAGGTCAATATGGTCAAACGAACCAATTCCATGTTACACGTGAATTTTAAGCAGCGTTTATTTAGTTTAATTTCATTTTATTCATTTATAAAGCACTTTTGAAACAGCTGAGGGCTGACCAAATAGCTGTTAAACAGTGTAACAACACAGAAAATAGAAACAATATGAGATACAGAAATAGAAATAATAATACACAGCTTACAATAGACAGCATGGTGTCACAGGCTGCGTCCGAAACCGCTTACTACTCAGTAGGTACTGCATTTGAACGTAAACGTACTACTCGGCCGTTAGAAAAGTACGATCTATACAGTATGAATGTGAAAAGTATGAATGGAATTCGGACGTACTACATCCGCCATTTTGTTATGGTCACGCGACCTACCTTTGTCATTTGCGTCGCTTCACTCCCATTCATGAATTCCCTTGCGGGGCATCATGGAATAGCGCAGCGTGCATGGATGCGCACTTCAGAATCTCGCCGGAAGTAGTAAATCATCCGGGTACTTTTCGCATACTGATTTTCGAATTCTATGAATTCAGACATACTACTCGGCTCGCATACTGATTTTAGCGTACTATATAGTATGGAAGTATGCAGTTTCGGACGCAGCCACAGTCTGGTGTGTCTGTGTTATGTTGTGTCATGTGATGTCTCATGTACTGGGGTCCGTTCTTCGTACGTGGATTACTCAGTTAGCTGGATTTGGATATTGACGATTTGACATGATCCAGGATCGTTTCGTCCTTCAAAGCTGATCCGAGAGTTGTTGTCATAGCAACAGTTCTGCTAGGTCAAACCTGATCGGGAGCAGGTTCAATTCATATAAACAGGATTAGATTGGCTTAGTTCAAGCAAAGATAATACAGAAAGTATGTTCCAAATTCTGATATTTTCTTACAGTAGTAGTTATATACACTTGGGAAAATGGTACATATTTTTTAACCATATATGTATGTATGTATATATATATATATATATATATATATATATATATATATATATATATATATATATATATATATATATATATATATATATAAAGTTATAGTCATTAATATAATAAATTAAGTTATACATATTAATAAAACTTATGCAATCTGCACCCTCGAAATGAAAGTACAAAGATTGCCACCTGGTGGTGCAAAGAGAAAACTTATTGATATGAACTTTTTAGATCGCTTTAGTACAAATTGTGTATAATAGATCACAAAATGTGACTTTTTTAAAGCAATAATACATTTCAGCAGTCATAAGAGATCAGTTATCAAGATTAAAAGATCCGGGATCTGCCAAATAATCTTAGATCATTTAAGCGAGGTACGAAGAACAGACCCCTGTGTTCCATGTGCTTGTGTTTGTCACGTGACTCCTTTGTTCTGTTTTCTCATGTGTTAAAGTTTATAAGTTCCACTTGATGTCTCACCCCTGTTTGTAATCTGTTCTTGTCTTGTGTATATATAGTATAGTAGAGTTTATTTTTTTTACACAACTAACATGCTCTGCGCTGGACTTTAGATCTGCTTTCAGCTGGTCTATTGTGCAGTCTATTTTAGTTCTTCAAAATAGCAATGTGCCAACAGTGCGCATTAACGGACCTCTTTTCTAGACCGAAACACCCAGGAGTCCACAAAGTGGCGCAAATGGATTTGCTATTTAAACAATGTGGTGGAAAACGGGAAAATTAAGGTTGCGTTCGTCTGAAAAAAGCAACACGTTGGGGCAAACAGGTGTTGCACCTTATTGCGCCAGGTGTATGATAGGGCCCATAGACCTAAATAGTTAGTTTGCTTTAAGGTTTAGTTCACTTCAAAAATGAAAAAGAAAAAGTCTGTCATCATATACTCACCCCGAAGACTTCTATTTATCTTGAGATAAATATTTATAATGAGATTTTGCTCTCACATAAAGCTCATGCTTCAAACCGTTCATAATCCATGTGAATCAAGCAATTTAATCCAAGCCTTCTGAAGTGATCGCTTTATACGCTTTTGGCTTTTTCATCTAAATATTGATCAGTGAGCATAAACAGCAGCTCAAATGTATTAGCTCGACAAAACAAACATATGGTTCAGAATAAAAGTCTAAATTAAATCTCTTCCACTTATAAAATGACAAATAACTTCAGAAGACTTCAAAACAGTTAATTGACATGGATTTTCTTTTGTTTTCCAATCTATCAATCAATAATGTGTCCTCATACTCTTCAATCAATATAACTTTACATCTCGTCTCCTCTCTGATGACACTTTATTGGGGTTAGAGCGGAACATCATGGCAGGCAGGTCAACAGGGTATGTCACCGTAATGAAATCGACCAATAGTAAACCATAACCATCCAATTAATTCCCTAAGGACAAAAAAAATCAAGTCCTGTACATGTTTTCTTGTTTAAAAAAATACAGCTTTATAAAGAAACACTGTAAGAAAAATGTTGGGTTCCACAGAATCGATTTGGGTTGAGATAACATGAAGGACTCAATTTAACATTATTAACTGTTTTAAGTTTTTACCAATTTAAGTGGATTGAAAATAAAACAATTAAGTTACTCCGCAAAAAAATTTAAAATAAAAAAATAAATAAATAAAATAAATAAAACTCAAGAATTGTGTTGTTTTAGCTCATTTTGTGAAGTTTATTTATAATCTAATTTCAAGAGGATTACATGCTTATGATTGACCATGACTGGTTCCGCATTAGCTAACATGATTTACCAATCAGTAGAATCCAGTGGTCTGGGGTAGAGATTGTTTAAATTTACACAGCTGAAATGAGTTGACTTGACACTTTCGTTTCATGCCGACATTAAAAACTAAATTTATAAATCACTATATAAAAATAAATAAGCATCATTTCCATGTGATATAATGCATTCTCGGGCGTTTTTGTCTTCATTTTGTAAAGTAAATAAGCATTACTAAAAACCCATCTCTTCCGCCTGTTCATCTGAACAAAATCAGGACACCCTTATCTCTCCTCCAAACACCCTTAAAACATTTTGCAATTCTGAGTGTTCTTACACAGGTGAGTGGGCTTGGCAAACCACCTGTAGAAAATGTGTATATTCTTGTATAAAAGCTGTATAAAAGCTGATCGGTCCGTTTATGTCACGTGACTCGCGGTGCGCTCGCAGCATTCTTTCAACTGGGTGCATCTGGAAGGCGCGAGTGCGTCATGCCACTTGCATGTGCAAGCTGCACACCTCCATTGGAAATAACCATCTTGCACAAACTCTAGAAAAGATATGCAAACATAATTTGCAATCTCCAGCAGTTGATCTTCTTGCACAGACATTCACTTGATTTGTTGACAAATGGGTTGCAGATCCATTTCTTTGGCAGTTTGTGGGTTCTTCACTAGGCCTTTTCCCCTTAGCAAAAGGGAAAATTTTCCAAAGATGTCTGTTCCCTAGTCATTTTACTGCTTGTGGGTTAAATTTGGGTGCGCAAGTGTTCGAGATGTAAGCAAGAGAATGCGATCATTTTTCAAAAAAAAAAATTTTCAAAACAAAAGATCATAGAGATTCAGATAATATAAAGTGTAAATAATAAATGATTTGTTGTGCGACACAGTACCAACTGATCTACAGGCTGGTATCAGTTTGCGGCCTGGTGGTGGTGGACCACTGCTCTAGCAGTTAATTTTCTGTACATGAACAGTTCCTTTGTATAATTAGCCCTTCTTGTCTGTATTGCTTGTCTGTAGTTTTCTTGTTTAATCACTGAATGCCTCATTATTTGTACGTTGCTTTAGAAAAAAAGCATCTCTAAATTAATGCATTTATTCTTTTCTTTCTGGATTAGTCCCTTTATTAATCTGGGTTTGCCACAGTGGAATGAACCGCCAACTTATCCAGCATATGTTTATATCCAGCACATGTTTTTACGCAGTGGATGCCCTTCCAGCTGCAACCCATCACTGGGAAACATCCATACACACTCATTCACTCACATACACTACAGACAATTTAGCCTAACCAATTCACCTATATATTGGACTTATGGGGGAAACTGGAGCACCAGGAGGAAACCCACACCAACACAGGGAGAACATGCGAACTCCACACAGAAACGCAGACTGACCCAGCTGAGGCTCAAACCAGCAACCTTCTTGCTGTGAGGCGAGTGTGGTACCCACTGCGCCACAGCCCAGCCCTAAATAGCTGAATGTACATGTAACAGAAGAAACTTGAGTCAAGAACAGAGGATACATCTGAAGTCCATTCCACACAGTGATAACAGTAAATATCCAGAATATTAACGGAACGACTTTACCGGTAGATCTAAAAAATTTCAGAAACCACCATTCACACATCCATTCCAAAATACTGAAAAATTCTGCCATTATTAACCACAAATGGCCTCTAAATGCAATCTCTATCCTCTTAAGGCCCAATATATTTTTACATGCATTTTTTTTATTTATTTATTTTTTTGGGCTTATTGGAACCTAATTAGAATAAAAATTTGGAAAAAAGTATCATCTTTTGATATGATGTACTTTTAGAGAAAAATTATAATTATATATGTCCATATATTTGGACTCGTGGTCCGAATTTACATAAATCCCTTTTTTGCTGAATGTTTTATGCATATTTAACAGATTTTTTTTTTACTTGCTTTGACTATCAAAAAGTAAAAACAACATTTTTTCCACATTTTTGACAGGTAAAAATAGGGTTTGGGACATTTTATATGCTGCAAAACAGTTGCAGGATGACACTGTATGCCTTTAACAAAATATAAAACACTTAAAGTATTTTAAATAGCCACATTTGCTGTCTATGTATTCGGACACTCAGGCCCCAGGAGGGATAGACTCTATAAAATGCTGGGTTCAACACAATTCCTTCATGTTTTTCCAACAAAAATCAATTCATTTAACTTAATCATTTTACAAGTTAAAGTTCAATGAATTTCAAACAATTAAGAACACTTAAGATTTGTGCTGTTTCAACTCATTTTAAATAAGTAATCGTTTTTGAGTGTATATTCTTTTGAAATTTTGCAAGAAAATGTGCTCACAGTGAAAAACATTCTTTATTTTAGTATCAATTCCTACCTTTCTTCCTTTTGAGTTTGAGATGAAATGTGACCCGAGCGTGTTTTGAATCCTTTTCCTTCAGAAAGCATGTCGGACTGAAATTATTCCTGTTTAAGAGATGCATAATGTTTGTAGAGAGCAAAGAAAAAAACTAAAGAGAAAACAATTGCACAGTTCCACCATTCGACAGATTTTTCTCTCCCTTTCTCTATTTTGAATTAGCAGGCAAAAAATAAAAACCGAAGGAGTTCACAGAAATATATATATAAATAAATGTCTCCATAAATAGGAGGTGGAGGAGGTATCAGCAAAAGGCAAGGCAAACATTCATCTTTAGTACAAAACAACACAGCACATCTCTAAGAACGCCACTTTGAAATTTGTAAAGCTTGTGAGTTGAATTGTTCGGCGTACGGTTGTGGGCCGAGTCTCTGGGGAAGGCTTTGTTATTCTAAAAGCACATTTCTGTGGGAAAAGAAAACTTTTTGAGGTTTCCGTGTGGTAAAGTAACTCGCTTTTCTGTAGCAGCAGTGATAAAGGTTTTCTGAACACATCTGACGTAATTGTAAGCGTCCAGCTGTCAGCGGAGATAACGGACAAGAGGATGTATTATGAAAACAGGCAGCCATGCTTTCATGAGCGCAACACATCAGCCAAGAGGTTTTACAAGCCTTGGCAAAGATCAACTGCATTATTGTCAGTGATAAGTAGCCGCCATTAGCATAATTGAGACTATCACAACCGGGCAAACGCACACAGTGTAAAACATGCAAACTTATTCGGAGTACACAGGCCGATGCGATAAACCAAAATTACAGCTTCTGGGAATTGATTGCGCTGACAATATAAGGCAACAACATAACGTTGCATGTGCTAAATGACGGCTTATTGGTTTTTATTCTAGCCTTCACCTATACAGAAGGTGTGATCATCACTGTTTTATTCATATTTCTCGCCTCGTTTAGCTTTACTATTAAACCTAACATCCCAGCACTTAAGCCTAGAGTCTGTGCAGAGATGGGAAATTAAAAAAAGGAGGAATATTTTGCATCATCAATAGTGGTTTGCCTTAAAAACGAAATGCTTCCTTAATTAAGGAATTAATGGCTGTTTCTCAATTCCAAGAACGCAGAGAACGGACTTGCGTTCTTGTGGAGACCGGTCTTGCCAGGTGTCCTCGGAAGAACAAACTCAGGAGACCACAAGGGCAGAGAATGCATCCTTTGAGAAATGGGATGCTGCGTTCTTCCTGATGGTCACGTGACCTTCACACGTTTTAAATGGAAATTATTTAAACATTACAGCACTCATACGACGATTTGTTGTTTCCCCCCTCTTCCAAATATATACTTTGCATAAAAACATTATCAATATACTCTGCACAATATACATAAAACAAATTTTAATACGAATTTCAGCAAACAAACAACCCTTAATGTGTTTATTCCTTTATTAAGATGTTTATGTTAATGTTTACTTTCACCAATTCATTTAGGGAAACTTCTGAGGTAAATAAGTGATATCCCTGAACTTTAACAATAAATCTAAATAAAATGCTGCGCTTCCCACCTCCAGTCGCAATGACTTCTGGGACTTCCAGAGCGAGTTCGGTGCTCAAGTCTGCATCAGTGCGTCCTCGATATCAAGATCACATCCGGGAAGTTTCACGCGTCCTCCGTACTTGCGGTCTTGAGTATTGGAACTGAGCTTAGGCAGCTGATGATGACGTTGCACTAGAACACAGCCAATGCTTTCATAATAGCACTTTGAGCACAACCAAGTTCATTCAGATGATTCTAATGCTATATACCCACCCCAATGGCCTGGGGTATAGATTGTTTGAACTTACAAAGCTGAAATGAGCTGACTTAAAGGAGCGGTTCACCCAAAAATGAAATTGTACTTAATATATACACTGTAAATGATTTCTGTTGTTTTCACAGTAGTATATTGCTGTCCGACAAAGGCTGCTCCAGAGTTAATTTGATAGCACATATTCTGTCCTGTCTACATTTCTGACCACCTGGAAGTGCTTCAACATCAGTGAGTAATACATCTTCACATTATCATGCATACAGGAATTCTGCAAGCCTATCTTTGATGTTAGTTTGTAACTAGGAGAGACTTTTAAAAAATGTAAGTATTTAAATTATTCTCAACGTTTTACTCATGCTGTGCACAGTAACGTCATGATGATTTAATTGAGGAAATGTCACTGTAGAGGTGTTCGTAAAAATAAATAAATAAAACAATTGAACGAAATGACTTGATAAAAGATTTATTTGCTCACTGACATGCCATCACTGCTGCATATAGAAATACAGTAATACGAATTGACCGCAAAATATCACCACAAACATTTCATGAAGTAGGCTAGCCTACTCTTCAGTTCTCTGCTCAACTTTAACACATTTCGTCATGCCGATGTGCCTCTCTGCAGATTTAGCCAAAAATGAATGGTTCGTGATTACTTTGTTTTATGCAAACCAAATTTCAGTAACTTATCATTAGCATTACTTTTCAGAAATCACCCACGGTTTTCATGTTCTCTAACGTAATCTTGTCTGTGAGTTAGAAGTGGATTTATATGTGTTAAAAGCTTAAAACTACTTAATTACATTAGTCACGTTAAATTTGAATATTTTGTTTACCTATTTAAAAATGTGTAGCCTCGTAAGGTCAGAATAAACTGTGTTAACCCCTCTGAAATACATGGAAGCACTAGTAGTGTGGTCATGGAATCAGATATTCAAGCTATTTAGAGTCAGACATTAAGTTAAGATGACACTTTATTTTTTACACACCTGTACTAGAAATCTTCCAGAACAATGCCCGCTGATCTTTTCCCCATTAACATTAGTGTAATTGTGAATTGATAAAAATAGATTAAAAAAAAAAAAAAAAAAAATATATATATATATATATATATATATATATATATATATATATATATATATATATATATATATATATATATATATATATATATAAAACAGTAGTGCAGTGTTTCATTTCACAATTTTGGGATGATTGTGAGGGATGATGGATGTTTGAGGGATGATGAGTTTTTACTCCTGTGATTGATTTTGCTTGTCATTTTTGCAGGATCATCAGAAGTGCTGCTGCCCTTTTTCACTTTCCCTTTTTTTACAGCATTTGGCCTTCATCTATTTTTACCTGTTTTAAAAATTGTAATAGTTTTTGATGCTTTAATTGTTGACTGGTTTTAATAATCAATTGTTTATTAGTGTTCTGTTGCTTTATTACAGGAGTTACCAATCTTAGTCCTAGATGGCCGGTGTCCCTGCAGGGTTTAGCTCTAACTTGCCTCAAAACACTTGCCTGGGTGTTTCAAGTATACCTAGAAAGACCTTGTTTGGCTCGTTCACGTGTGTTTGATCAGGTTTGGAGCTAAAACCTGCAGGACACTGGCCCTCCAGGAACCAGTTTGGTGATCCCTGCTCTATTATATTGAATAGTTGGTACTGTTTTAGCATGGTTTACACAATTAACCTTTATTGTGAGTAGGGTTGTAACGGTATGAATTTTTCACGGTATGATAATCGTCTAAAACAATACCACGGTTTGACGGTTTCGCGGTATACGGTATGTTACAAAATAATAGAACAGTGAAGCAAATTTGACTTTTTCCAAATAATATATTTTTAGTTACTATAAACAACACCACTTACAATGAACAAATAAAAATAAGAAAATAATAAATAATGTGTCAAAGTCCAAATAAAGTCCAAATAAACATGGTGCAAATCCTCAGTAAAAAATAGATATAAATATTTACTATACTATAAATAGTTACATAACGAAACTAGATTCAATATGGAACATCCCTAGATTTTATGTGCCAGCAAGGATATGGTTGTCTATGGATATGGATATGGTTGTCTGCAATGCAGACAAACAGCTGCACCTTCATTTGCGTCTTTTGAAAACAGCAAGAGCAGCAGTTCGTCTTTGCTGTGTCACTGTTTTGTCATGTTTCTGTGCTGCTGTGCATGCAAAAGTACTTAGTATGAGAATTATTTCATGCTAAACTTTTTTTTTGCGTTTTATTTAGCCGCGCATAAATGTATGCCTTTCTCTCATTCCGTGTTGTTCAAAAAGCTTGGTCCACAAACAAAAGCGAAACCTATGCTTATTGGTTGTGATATAGCGAGTTTGAACCAATCTGGGCATGGAGGAGGGACAATGCATCAATGTATCATGTCTGATTTGTCCGGAGACACAGTGACGAGCGTTTCTTTGTCAAATCAGCGTTGTCAAATGTTGATGACGTAACCGCACGGATTCCGGAGCCTCTGAAAGTCCGCGAATGTTATGTGATACAGCACTGGAAAGCTGAGATTCTCTTCTTTATGCCAATCTTTAAATTGTATGAAT
Source organism: Danio rerio (assembly GCF_052040795.2). Lineage (NCBI taxonomy): Eukaryota > Metazoa > Chordata > Actinopteri > Cypriniformes > Danionidae > Danio > Danio rerio. Next base: position 45,241,336 of record NC_141038.1, on the reverse strand, counting down.
CGGATCAGCGGATCAAAAGTTATTAAACATTTAAGAGCAATACTTATTTTTAGCCGCGGGCGGCTGTCTCGGTCTTTAAGGGTTAAAACCGTTGATATGCAATTGTTCATGGTATGATAATCGTGCACGTTCAAATCGTGGTAAACCGTCATACCGGTATATTGTTACAACCCTAATTGTGAGGTTAAAGTTTCAGTTTCTTTATTTTTCTTGGATTTCTTGACCAGTTAAAATAATACGTGCAGTTTTTGAAAATGTTTTCAACATTTTCAATGTTTTCAAAATGTCAATACTATATCAATAAAGTTTTTGTAATACATTAAACCACTAAGCATTTAAGCATTGTTCTTATGATGTTTTTTTCTACAGGAGGAAAATGCTAATTATTTAAAAATACTTTAAATATGTTGTAGGAATGTAAATTATCATATGCATTTGTTCATATGGCAAAACGTGTCTTTTCACCAAAGAGGGTCCATACTGGCTCCAAGGGCAGATACTGATTAGATCAGGGCCTCGGGTGTGTTCTTCGTACTTCGCTTAAATGATCTAAGATGATTTATCAGATCCTGGATCTTTTAATCTTGATAACTCATCTCTGGCTAATTTGGTTCTTTAAACAAGTTTATAATTCAGATTAAAATATCTGGATGAACTGATCTGAGATCACTGGGTGTGTTGTGAAGGATAGACCTATCGATCCTCAAAATCATGATCAGCAATGAAACGATTGGCTGACGGCACAGCAGCGTAATGACATCATCTGATTAATATTCAGTTATCCATGTGAGCAAAATTACATCAAATTCACAGTAAATGGTTTGTTAAATATGACATGCAATCACTTTCCACACTTGTTGTGTGCTGCAGGCTTTACACTTTCACGTGTGAACACACATGCACACAATGATCGTGAAGGTTTGCTTTAGTGGTCTGGTTTCTCATACATGCCCCAAAAACACATAGTATAATTCAATATATGACAAACCTAAAACATACACCAGAGTAATTGATGGTTCATTCCGCTATGATGATCCCTAAAAAATCAGGGACTAAACCAAGGGAAAATAAGTGAACACAAGTACACACAATGATCAGTAAGTAAGATCAAAAACTTTGTGTGCTCTTTTGAATACAGAATTTGTGTAAGCATTGGTGTTTATGCACATAAATCTGGTGCAACGATGTGCATAACATTAAATAAAATACTCTGTGAAACCTTATGAAAACAGGGTTGCAACCCCAGTTTGGGTCATGACCCAGCAGTGTTATGCAGACCTGGGAGTGGATGGATCTTAGGTACAGTATCATTCTGTTTGAATTACTGCAGACAATGAGCTACAATGACTTTGCCTTTGCATAAATCTTTAATTACCCCTGTGAGTCAATAACTTTGACTGATGTGGCTTCTGATGTCAATAATAAATAAAGTCCTTAGCTAGGCTTTCTGTCCCTCTGTTGAACACCTGCCCTTGAGACATGCATGTCACTTTTAGTTCTGGTTGTATATAACCAGTTTGTTCTCAGAAAACATGAAAGAGAGAGAGAGAGACAGAGAGAGAAAGAGAAAGTGAGAGAGAGACTATAACATGAAAGAGAAATGCAGGACTGCCCGTAGCTAAGTTTACATGCATCCAAGTAATTGGTTTATAATTGGATTGATGGCTGAACTGAAATACAGATTTATTACCAGCTTTTCATTTGAGTCACTAGCTGTGTTTGCGTTACCCTTCAAATGGCTTAAACTGAAGTTGTTAATTGAAAAAAAAGTCGATTTAGTAAAAACTCCATTATATATCACAAAAAAAGAAAAAGTTTCATGCAGTGTTATATGGTTTTTGATAAAATATTTAACTTTTTTTTGCATTTACAGATCACCTCCCTTATGTAAATGTTGAATGGTTATTATTTAAAGATATAGATATGCATTTATTTGTAGAAACTGTCTGAAACTGGGATAAAGTAAATCCAGGCTGTTGCTATCAAAAATCTTATCAGTTATTTTAGCCTAAAGGGCTTTATTCTGCGAAAACAACCATCTGTATATACATTATCCTGCTTATTACATGGCTACCTGCCATAAAGAAGTAAAAATTAGACACAAAACAATGTTCTGAGCCATAAAAGTTTACTCACGTATTTAATTAAACACAAATCTGACATAAACTAAAAAGACTGAATGGAGCATACACTAATCTAAATATTATTCAGTCGCATGGTGTGAAACAGTAAAAAACAGCAACCTGACATACAAAACAAATATGCATATAAATATGGATGTCAACATGTTTACCGAGGGTCAAGATGATACGAACTACCTGCATAAATGTGGGTTTTAGATCCAGACCTTGTTATCTGGGTATGACAAACCCTGGAAAGTCCCGACTGACAGAACAGTATCAAGTATTTTGAAAGCTGTAAAAGGGGAGGGATGATTGCAGCATCGTAAGTGTAGAGTGGGGGTGGGCGGTGGAAGTTGGTGAGCAATCGTTTGGAGTAGGGATGTAAGATTTTTATTATTTGGGGGAGGGGGGGGGGTTCAGGATGTTGATGATCACGACTCCGTAATTGAAAAGTTGAAAAAAGTTAACAAATTATTGAACACTTGGAACATCGGTTATTGGATGAATGTGTCAACTGAAAAATGCGACAATTGAAAATCTGAAAAGTTTAAAAATTATTGGACATTTGCAGGCGAGGCAATGGGCAGTAGGTAGTGCTGTCGCCTCACAGCAAGAAGGTCGCTGGGCCGCTGGTTCGAACGTCTGCTCAGTTGGCATTTCTGTGTGGAGTTTGCATGTTCTCCCTGCCTTTGTGTGGGTTTCCTCCGGGTGCTCCGGTTTCCCACACTGTCCAAAGACATGTGGTACAGGTGAATTGGGTTGGCTAAATTGTCTGTAGTGTATGAGTGTGTGTGTGGATTTTTCCCAGAGATGAGTTGCGACTGGAAGGGCATCCGCTGCGTAAAAACTTGCTGGGTAAGTTGGCGCTTCATTCCGCTGTGGTGACCGCGGATTAATAAAGGGACTAAGCCGACAAGAAAATAAATGAATGAATGAATGAATGGACATTTGCAACATCGTTTATTGTTGCAACAACGTAGGTGAAGAGCAGGGGTCTAGAAATTTTGGGCATTTTGTACATGGATTTAAAGTGGGAAATCGCCAGCAATTTTGGCCTCTATTCATATTTATTTAAAGTGGACCCCGTTGACAAAAAAAAGTGAAGAGAGCTGGTGATCGGTGGATGATTGTAATGTAATTACAATTGAAATTAAACATTTCCGCTTTCAGTCACCTGATACTCAGTTTTTGTGTGTACAAAAAGCAAAACCAGGTAAAAGAAATTGTGATTTTGAAAATACACATGTTCTTATAGACAGGGCCTAAAATGGTGCAGCATTTCCAGAAGTCATTCAAAAGTGCATTGAGTTGCTGCCATGCAATTGGCTGATGATATATTTGCATTAGCAAGCAGTTGAACAGATGTACTTAATAAAGTGGGCCGGCGAGTTTATATCTCTGAAGAACAGAGAGAAGCAGCTGAGTCAGACTTTTACAGTGGCGTCATTTGATGGATGTAAAGAACAGAAGGTGGAGGTGTCTGCAATTTAGCTACTAACCCCATAATCAATCTGCTCTGCCCTTCCATTAAAAGCTCTGTGTCAGAAAACAACCATCCGCCGTCTGTGGACTTGAGTGTCCAATGACTACTTCAAACCGCTCACCATGTGTTGAACCCCCCACTGAGGTCTTTACGGGGTCTCTGAGGACATATCGTTTTGAAGATAAATGACCAGTGAAATGGCTAAGGGACTTTTAATGGCAGAGTGACAACATAATCCACCCTTGCGCGTTTCATTCGACACAGCAGGAGGTATTTAGCAGTCCTTTCCTGTTTAGTTTAGCATTTAAAGATAGGTTACAAGAAATATATCAATAGATTCGTAATAGGAGTTCGTTTTTGGAGGCACAAAGAACATATGAATCATTCTGCAATTCAGGCATATGTGGAAAAAACAATTGCATGGGCTAAAATTATCACAATAGAGTGTTTCAGGAGGGGTTTATTTTTGTTGCTTAAAACTTATGCTGAGTTCAGAATGCATGATTTTAGCCCTGATTTTGACTTGCCGACAGGTTTTGAGAAATCGCCGACCAATGTCTGAAATCACAGGCAAATCGGTGCTCGTGCATATGAGTGACAATAACACAGTATGAACTATCAAATATGCAATCTGAGAGAATCGCCGATGCCTGTGAGATATTTGGCGTGCTAAATATCTGGAGCTGTCGGCGAGTCAAATCATGCCGTGTGAAATGAGTTTTGACTGAAAATAACATCAGTGATCGCCTACAGCCAATGAGAAAGCAGCATTCACTTGTGTTTGTGTGTGTGTGTGTGTACCTGCAGGCCAGCGGGAGGATGAGGGAGAAGTTAAAAGCGCTTATTTTCGGTTTATTTGGACACAAGAAATGAAGGAAAAATAATTGGAGGTTTGACAGGAGCACCCGTGTCTGTTTGACGTTTCGTACAGAAAATTAAAAAAGAAAGTTGAGGAGAAATTGCTCCCTTCAAACCCAGGTGAGCAATTATGTACATTTTCTACCCCATTATAGGCTTCTTTCTCGTTATGTAGTTTATAACAAAAGATATACTAAGTGTTTTTGGCAGTTAGACGTAGTTTGGACAAAGTTATCAGCGATTCTTCCTATTGTAAAGTCATGCAATGTGAAAGCCCCTGTCGCTGATCTGTCTTGCAGTGTAAACAAAGCAGCGACAAAACGCTAGCCCAGATAGTCATGCAGTGTGAAAACATCTGTGACACGACTACTTTAAAAATCATGCAGACTTAACTCGGCATTAGAAATGGGTTTTTGTTACTTCTGCTTCCATTGTCCCAAATTTAAGAGGTTGTGTGTGTGTGTGTGTGTGTGTGTGTGTGTGTGTGTGTGTGTGCGTGCGTGCGTGCGTGCGTGCGTGCGTGCGTGCGCGTGTGTGTGTGTGTCTGTAATTGTGTTAATTGTATAAAATAAGGTTTAGGTAACAATCTCAATTTATGTTTAGTTTTATTCTAAAACACAACACATTTTGCAAACTACTCTGAGTAATAACTTCGACATAATAAGTTAATTTTCTAAAACTGGTGTGATAAACCAAAAATGGATCATTTCTTGTTAAGTAAATACATTGTTTTTGTAAAATATGGATAAATATGCTTATGTGAAAATGGACATGGTTTTGCTAATTGTTGTTTAACTTACTGTAAAAATTTTAAACCACTAACAGATTTGTCAATAACAGAGTTGACATTTTCCATTGTGTGCTTTAGCTCAAGATGCTAACCTCAAACCAGATACCACAAAGCATGTCTATAACTGAACTTGTGCATTATATATATATATTTATTGGTGTTTTTAAAAAGTGAATGTGAAATTCACAAAATAACAGAGGTTACATTTTTAATCTACTTTTTAGTGAATCCTTAACATTTGCACATGAGGTAAAATCACTTGGACCAAGTCACATGCTTCTTCTACCAGTACTTTATGGATTGCTCTACCTTCTTATAACTGATGTGGCACAGCTGACCAGAATGTAAGTGTTCTGACCACGGGTAATCTATCAACTACACGTCTGCCACTTAAATGAACTACATATCCCATCGTGCACTTCACTCACACACCAGTTTCAGATCACCCCTTGATTAAGCACACACAGCTGAAGCTGTTCTGGACAAATGATATGGAATATATACACACTACAAAACGACATATGGACAAAGTGTTATCCTTGTCTTGCCTTACTGTGTTTTTGACCATTCATTTGTTTTACTGTTAACATTGTTTTGCTGCCTGCCCCAGACCACTATGCTTATGATTGTGAACACTCTCTGGATTTCCTACATGCTCTCATCTGTCCCGGGTTAACGTTGCCTTTACGACATCTCAACAGTAGGGACAGAATTAAAATGTGTTTTTTTTTTTATAACTGAGATTACAAATAACACAAAAAATACACTCACTGGCCACTTTATTAGGTACACCTTACCAGTACCGTGTTGGCCTTCAGAACTGCCTTAATCCTCAGTGGCATAGATTCAACAAGGTGCTGAAAATATTCCTCTAAGATTTTGGTTCATATTGACATGATAGCATCACGCAGTTGCTGCAGATTTGCAAATCTCCCGTTCCACCACATCCCAAAGGAGCTCAGTTGGATTGAGATCTGGTGACTGTGAAGGCCATTTGAGTACAGTGGACTCATTGTCATGTTCAAGAAACCAGTCTGAGATGATTCACGCTTCATGAGTTATCCTGCTGGAAGTAGCCATAAAAAGATTGTAGATTGTGGTCATAAAGGGATGGACATGCATCAATACTCCGATAGGCTGTGGCATTGACACAATGCTCAATTGGTACTAATGAGCCCAAAATGTGCTAAGAAAATATCCCCCACACCATTACACCACCACCAGCAGCCTGAATCTTTATTTAAGGCAGGATGCATTCACGCTTTCATGTTGTTCACGCCAAATTCTGACCCTACCATCCAAATGTCACAGAAGAAATCGAGACTCAATGTCTAATTTTGGGCAGCCTGTGTGAATTGAATCATCTCCTTTTCTTAACTGACATAAGTGGAATCCGGTGTAGTCCGCTGCTGCAGCCCATTCACCACAAAGATCAACGTCTTGTGCATTCAGAAATTATTTTCTGCGTACTTCGATTTCAACGAGTGGTTATTTGAGTTACTGTTGCCTTTCAATCAGTTCAAACCAGTCCGGCCGTTTTTCTCTGACCCCTGGCATCAACAAGACATTTGCACCGACAGAACTGCCACTCACTGGTTATTTTCTCTATTTTTAGACCATTCTCTGTAAACCCTAGAGATAGTTGTACATGTAAATCCCAGTAGATCAGCAGTTTCTGAAATACTCAGACCAGCTTGTGTAGCACTTATAACCATGCCACGTTCTAAATCACTTAAATCACCTTTCTTCCCCATTTTGATCAGCTCGGTTTGAACTGTAGTAGATCATCTTGACCATGTTTGCCTACATGCCTAAATGCATTGAGTTGCTGCCATGTGATTGGCTCTTTAGAAAATTGCATTAATGAGCTGTTGAACAGGTGAGTGTAGATGTTCAGGGCAAATATGTCAATATGTACTCAACTAAGAGAACACACAAAAGGAATGGAAATGAAGCTTTTGAATTAGATTTAAACTAATCAGACTCCTAATTGTTATGATGAAGCAAATACATTACAAAAATTTTGCTTTTTGACAGCTGAACCATGGATTTTTTTTTTCTTGTCCAGAGAGAAACCCAGCTGAAAAATCCAGCATAAACCAGGATGAATGGCACATTGGTTCTGTCTGATTTATTCTGGTTAAAGTTGGTGTAGTGCAGATTTAGCTGCTGGGCCAGAACAGCCATGGCTGTTCTCAAGCAAAACTGGAAAATCTCAGCACTGCCTCTACTGGGAACCAGCGACCAGCATCCTCTATAGTTCAAATGCAGTATTTTTTTTTTTCAGTAGGAAATGACATTCCTGTCTACAAGTCTTTCTGAAGCTTATTTTACTTAGAGTAGTAAACCATTATGTTTCTCACCAGGCATACTGTAATACTTCAGTTGAATGTGTTAAATGGGATGTCAAACCATTTCAAGATTATGTATATAAGAAAACTTGAGATCAAGGTAAATGAAAAAGCCACATAGGTCACATTGACATGAGGTTTAAAAGCATTGAATTATTTGAAAATATTCAAGAGCACTCATGCAAAATACTGTAATACTGTAATCTTAGGTTTCTACATCACCTTGAAATATGCATTGAAACCAAACAAATAATGTATGTGGCTTTAAAGTGACATGAAGGAACTTGTTTAACATCATGTAACTATGTAAAATCATTATTAATGGCAAAGTGCAAAATATGAATATTTCATTCATATACCCAAGTACATTTCGATACATCTAAAATAATGATGATATATTAAAAATTACAGTACTGTGCGAACGCCTTTGGCCACAAAAGGGTTTGGTGTTGTAGCAAAGTTTTAATGACCATTTATATTCATTCATTCATTCATTCATTTTCTTTTTGGCTTAGTCCCTTTATTGAACAGGGGTCACCACAGCAGAATGAACCCTCAACTTATCCAGCTTATATTTTACACAGCGGATGCATTTCCAACCGCATGGAAACACTTGTAAACACACACACACTCTTGCATTCACACATATACACTACGGCTAATTTAGCTTATTCAATTCACCTATAGTGCATGTGTTTGGAATTGTGGGGGAAACCAGAGCACCCGGAGGAAACCCACGCAAACACAGGAAAAAACATGAAAACCCCACACAGAAACGCCAACTGACCCAGCCGAGGCTCGAACCAACGACCTTCTTGCAGTGAGGCGACAGCACTCAAGATTCAGTGTTTGAAGGTTTGTCAAAGCAGCCAATGAGAAGGACAGTCTGGCATTATGCAAATGTGTTAATGATCTGTGGATTTTTTCAGCAATTTTATTCTTTTTATTTCAAAGACATAATTACTTTGCTTTTTATGCACTCTAAATATGTATTTAACATGGGAACTAGCAGAATTGTATAACTATTCAATTCACCTTTATTTGTGTAGCGCTTTTATAATGTAGATTGTGTCAAAGCAGCTTCACATACAATATTATCTCAAATTGAAACAATGTCAGTTCGATTTAAGTTCAGTTCAGTGTTTAATATTCAATACTGAGAGTCCAAACACTGAGGAGCAAATCCAGCTATGCGCAGCTCTACGGGTCCCAAACCATGCAAGTCACTGGAATTACTACTAGATATACCATAGTGATCATTTTTACTTTCTCGTAAGACATCATGTTGTCACTTCATATTGAGATATTAAAATTAAGCTTCCCATGTATGTCATCATATTTAAAAAAGACATGACCCTAAAAAATATGATCTATTTGGTAATACAACCTATACCCAGCAGATACACAATGTCATAATATCTTAATATTAGGTTAGATTTAGGTTGCCAGCATCTAAGGACAATGTTATTTTGACGTACAATAATGATGTAAAATGATGTTGATATTTTGTTGATTTTAGGTTGTGTTGGAAAGTGACCAAAATCTAATGTCAAACCAATGTCATATTGACGTCAAATACTGACATTTATTCGTCAGGTATGGCAACCAAAATTCAACATCTGATAGACGACATAGTGGGAACGTCGACACAATGTCATATTGTAAGATCATTAGACATGATATTTTGTTGTTTTTAGGTTGCGTTGGAAAGTTGGACATTGATGTCCGCCTGACGTTGGGTTCTGACATCAACTCAGTTTTCATTTCCAAACAAAATGCAATGTTCCATGACGTTGGGGTACATTGTCAATCTGAGGTTATGCTGACGTCCTGTGCCTGCTGGGTAGTTAGGCTACTAGACCGTCCGTGCCTCACTTTCATTTTTACTTTCACAAGCAAAGGAGAAGGCTTTTTTGGGACTCTGAATATTCTGTTTTGAAAGACATTACTTAAGTAAAGTTGTTTTTGGAAACAAAAAGTTTTTGTTAACGAAGTTGCTAGGCAACAGAGGCATGCGTATTTATAGTCATGGAGAAAAGTAGCAGACACTAAAATGCATGCAGTCATTTTTGACTGCTCTGTTAATTAAACAGAATTACTCATAGCTCTTTTGTGTTTTGGAATTTTAATAAAATAACAGTGGTGTAAAGACCTATACACATATTTAGGAAAAGTCAGGGAATTATAGATATGTGTTTTATTTTAACAAGTTTATTAAATTGCAAAAATTAAAAATGGTAAAAATGACCACCTTGATAGTTCTAGTGTTGCAGACTTTTTACATTTGATTCAATTTATCTTTACCTCTATAGTGCTTTTATAATGTAGATTGTTTCAGAGCAGCTTAACATAGAGCATTATAGTAAATTGAAACCGTGTCAATCCAGTTTTCATAGTTGAACTTCAGTTTAGTTCAGTTAATGTGGTTTAATTTTCACTAATGAAAATCCAAACACTGAAGAGCAAATCCATCAATACGCAGCTCCACAAGTCCCAAACTAAGCAAGCCAGTGGAGACAGTGGCGAGGAATAAACTTCACCAATTAATGAGAGTGATAGAAAAAACCTTGAGAAAAAACAGACTCAGTTGGGCATGATAATTTCTCCTCTAGCCAAACTTCTTGTGCAGAGCTGCAGACTTGGAGCCGGAGACTGGAGAACACTGAACATCCATTGTAGAGAACTTTCGGGAATCAGTCTCAAGCTCCACACTCCTCCATGACTCCCACAGCATCTGCTCAGGATACAGCCTGGTCCAGGATTATGGAGACCTCTAAATGTGTTACATCCACAAATGGATACATTACACTCTGCATAAAAGGTAATGTTTGATCCATAATACTAAACTGAGAAAAGCATGGCTATTAAGGATGATTCAAAATGACAATCTCTGGAAATTCACATGTGAAAAAAATAACAACAATACATTTTAAATATCTTAATGGTTTCTTGTGATAGTTAGCATATTTCTAGCATCACTAGCTAATTTGCATTAATTGTACTTATTTATTTATTTATTGCATATAGTAAATTGAGACATGATGTGCAAATAAACACCATCGATATAAGAATATCGTCTTTTTCTTCCCTTTTTATCTCCAGCAATTGTTTGCATGATGTCGCCGCCGAGGGTTTAATTCCAACATCTCACCTCAGTGCGCATGAGATTAAATGCACTTTTCTGACAGGGTGCTCGACAGGACAGTAAACTAATGACTTATAAATCTGACCATGAGGAAAAGTCATGATTAAAAAAGTTTGCAGAAGCCTCGATGCTTCAGAATTCCAAGAAAGTGGCCTAAGGGGAGTGAGGAGTAGGGGCTAAAGGCGCCTTGTGTAATTTTGCCGCTGATGAAAACTCTTAATGCCATTTCTATCTTATCAAGGTCCCCTCCTCAGCCCCAGCAACAGGGCCATCATCTGAATACTAATGCGTCAGTAAGGCCACGCTAGAGTTCCATTAAAGAGAAAAAAATTCACCGCACACCTGAGCTGAGGCAAACTCTTCATCAATTACATCTCTGAATAGCCAAACTCTCTTATTTTTCCCCCTGACTTGTAGGCTGATAGATTGACATTAAATTGAGTGTGTGCGTGTGTGAGCAAAAAAAAATATAATGACATAATACTAGAACACTGTAAAGTGCAATTACATGCAACTGTATATTTTTCACATTCAACTCAGGTGTTTGTAAGGGGTGTTTCAGAGCTGTGATTGGACATTTCTGAAATAGGAAATGGACACATTTAGTGCACATACAATGTTAAATGTGATATGAATTAAAATAAGTCTAAGTTTGTCATGTAATGCTGTTGTAATTTACAGAATTAGTACGCCATTGTTACATTAATTATTAGTCATCTTAATTTTTATGATAACTGAATGCTAATGAAGCAATTAATAGCTTTTGTTTTCATGTACATTTTCATTTTAAACAGGATGAGACAGACGGACCTTATGAGGAAACGTAACTATTTTATGTTTTGTCTGAAAATTTACATTGGACTGCTTTGGACTGCATGGGAAGACCATTTCTGTCATAAACACTCTCCGGATTTAGTATGGTAATTAATATGCATATGGCAATGTTGATGTATTTGGTCTTGGCGGTATAGATCTGCTACTGCTGCTGCTGCTGCTTTGATTAAAGCCTGTTTCACACCCCAAGCATAAGCAGCGCGTGTTTTTTTCGACGTCCATGTTAACAGTTTACAGCATTCATACCGTACGCAGAAGCAGCACATCAGCGCGAGGCTTGAGCGTCGCTGAAGCAGCAGTGCCAAAATAGTTTCAGCGCTGGGTTTATTTTTGCCGCGCTGCTCACACTCAGTTGACAGTGCATTAATAATGACCAAAATACATTGAATGACAGTAAAAAGTAGCAACTTTACCCAATAAATGCATTGATACTATCAACTGATGTATATATAATTAATCAAATGAACTTAAATTATTAAAAACTGCAACTAATATTTATTTAGGCCTGAAAAAACTAATTTAAAACAATTTTAGTAGGGATGTAACGGTATTGTAAATACCGCAATATTAATTTTTTTCGATATTACCGTAGTCGCATGACTCGGTAAAACTATAGGTCTTCTGAGAAAATTTGCTCAGGCCAGGCTTGGCCATAATCCCTTGCGGTCTGTTGTCGCTACAGATCCAGTAATGCGGAAATGGAGTGTGCTGCTAGAAGCAGGGATGAAAAAGAGCTGGGTGTTGTCGCCGCGCGCGTACTGAATAGTGGTGTTGTCGCGCGAGTTCTTATCAGCTGTGTTGTCGCGCGCGTACTGAATAGCGGTGTTGTCGCGCGAGTTCTTATCAGCTGTGTTGTCGCGCGCGTACTGAATAGCGGTGTTGTCGCGCGAGTTCTTATCAGCTGTGTTGACGCGCGCGTACTGTAAAGCGGGGACGGAGGGTATGTCACGTCGCGGGGGCACTTTTGATCATTTTGGAAGGGAACTTTCTATCCAAGACTAAAAAGGGCATGTGCACTGCACAGGTTGAGCCCTGTGTGTGCACGTGCCTGCAAGTTGGGGAATACGACTAATAATCAGTCATGGGGACTGCAGAAACACAGCACATTGTTCAGATTGATGCAGACATGAGATCTCTATCGCACTCATGGCTTGTCCTCTCAAGTGGGGGAAAGACAATGCACAACGTTACCCACTGCTGTCAACCTGGGCCAAGTCATATCTCTCTGTCCCAGAAACCTCAGTCCCAAATGAGAGGGGTTTTTTCTGTTGCAGGGGACATTGTAAATACCCAGAGATACCAGCTTTTACCAGATTATATTTATATGATAATTTTCCTTTAAACCCATCTCTATCTAAGTGAGTGAGTGATTAAATGTTGAATGTGATGAGTTTTCAACAATACTAAATTGAAACTTTTTACATGGTTTAATATTTTTTTGTTATTAAAATTGAAGTTCCTGTTTCAAAGCTTACAGATAGATGGCTAATTTGTATGTCATTGACACTTTTGGCACTTTTTTGGAGTATTTTCATAAGTTTTGTTTTTTCCTGTAAATGATTCAATAAATACCGTACCGTGACATTCATACCGAGGTATTACCGTACCGTGAAATTCTGATACCGTTACATCCCTAAATTTTAGTATAAATTTTGCTCAGGTTACTCACTAGCGTTGCAGGAGAGGGGAAATAGAAGTGGCCGCTTTAAGACTGCTATTTACGGGAGTCGTAGTCCATAGCGTAGTGTATTGTGGTTAGTGTAGTTCTACATGCATGCTGGATGATGTGAGAAAGAAAGATTTATTCAACTTTGATTTATGTTCACTCAAGTTATTCCACACGGGAGCTATTTGCACTGTGAACCTGACAACATGAAAATAATTAAAAGAAGGCCATTCATTGGTTACTTTTGTCCGTCTCATCCTTTGCACGAGCATGAGTTAACGAGCTGTTATTCTGCCGCTGGACATCTCTGAATCAGAGAAAGTAACACTAGTTTGATCATGTATAAATGTCATTATAACTATATTCATTCATTTTCTTGTCGGCTTAGTCCCTTTATTAATCCAGGGTCACTACAGCGGAATGAACCGCCAACTTATCCAGCAAGTTTTTACGCAGCGGATGCTCTTCCAGCCGCAACCCATCTCTGGGAAACATCCACACACACACTCATACACTACGGACAATTTAGCCTACCCAATTCACCTATACCGCATGTCTTTGGACTGTGGGGGAAACCGGAGCACCCGGAGGTAGGGAGAACATGCAAACTCCACACAGAAACACCAATTCAGCCGAGGTTCAAACCAGCGACACAGCGACCTTCTTGCTGTGAGGCGACAGCACTACCTACTGCGCCACTGCCTCGCCCATTATAACTATATTGTTAAATATTATTATAACTAGGCCTACAATATCGTGACAATCAAAAACAAAATCACATGATGTCACAGGTGATTGTCTTCTGCGTGCACCAGACATAAATAACACTCCTCATAGAGCGTGAGAAGCATACAGTATTGTATGATCTATATAATTTGTAAAGACTTGCAGCTTAAGGAAACATCATAGGAGGAAGTTGCCGCGGGGCTTGGCGCAGATGAAAAGTAAAAAAAAAATGTATTTGTACATATAGAGAAATAGGTAACTAGATAGAATAGACAGAGATAGCTTGATCTGTGCAGCAGCTTGCGATGAGCTGGTGTCAAAGGCAAATGCCTGCGTGCTGCTTCTGCTCTCCATACGCACTATGCACACTCTGCTCACGCCCTGCTTTCGCTTGCGGTGTGAAACAGACAGAAAAAATGCAGCTGCTGCAAACAATATGCATGTAATCCCCATAGCAGATTTAAACACAGGTGGAGCTGGGGTGGAGGAGGGTCTTCGGAAATGTGCCACAGTTTAAATAGTGTGGCATGATGCAGAGCTTTTCAAGTCATAAGCAACCCCTGGTTGCTGGATGCAGTACAAGTGATAAAAACCCACCTCATCCATGAAAACAAATGGGACTTGAGTCCTAATAAAGATATGTATTACACTTCCAAAAGATGGTTTTGGTCATTTAATGGCCCGTTTCCACTGACTATGTACAGTACAGTATGGTACAGATTGATACAGGTCACCTTATCAGGCTTGCAAGGGTACCCTTTTGGTGGGCATGGTGTACGACAGAAAGTTTCAGTCGATGTCCTTCTCACTCAAGAAAATGTCAAAGTAAACCTCTACAGGACGTTCATATATCATATGAGAAGCATTTCTCACAATAACGACAAATCTCCACACAGATATGCCAACTGACCCAGCCGGGGCTCGAACCAGCGACCCTCTTGCTGTGAGGCGATTATTCTACCCACTGCGCCACCATGCTGCTCCTACACTTCAATTTGTGAAAGTAAAAAGGTGAATAGTTTGTGTTGAGACAGCACAAAGGAATTGTTTTGTGCAACAGTGAACCCAGCATTTTACCCAGTACTTTTTTTTAGGCAAGTAATGGTACTTATACTCAAGTATGATTCTCCAGTACTCTTTCCACCACTGCCAAAATCACAGGCCAATCGATGCTTGTTCACGTGAGTATCAATCAAAAGATGGATTTTAATGTTTTAACAAATTATTTGTTTAGGCTACTTTATCGCACTAATCAAAATGCATCACATGACTGTTCATTTACTGCGCAAGCCAAGCCTGGCCACTGGGTCCCGTCGGGTTCAGGAAAAAAATCTTCAACTCTTGCCCAGATAGTAATGCAGTGTGAAAACATCTGTGACGTGACTACTTTGACAATCGTGCAGTCTGAACTCGGCATTACTGACAATTTCTAAACTACTTTATTAATTCTTTCACAAAGTTGCCTAACATATTGACGGGCATATGGCTGTAGGTATAAAATAATAATGTATAAGCAGTCGTTGATCTTCACTGACTGTTCTTTGTTGCACTATTACATCATACCGAGTATAAACTTAGTTGTTTTGGCATCTGGCTTTTCATAAAAAAAGCTGTTTTTGGATGAACAGGGAAGTTTTGAGTTCTGGAAAGACAGCATAACATAGCAGCTTATATGCCATAGTGACTTCTGATATTCTGACTGCATGTCAACAAACTTCTTCCATCAAACGCTAGCCGTGCTTGTGTGCGTTTTGAGTGCGGAATATAGAATTATAACTGCATGGCGTCTACAGTAACCTCTCCCATCTCACTCACAAACAATCAATCAGGCTGAATTTAAAACTGGATGAAAACCGAGATGGCGAGGAGGAAGAGAGATTCAGGACTGCAGACGCTCACTTTGAAAAGCAGATCAAGGCATGCACTTAGCGGCTTAAACACAACTTCTTTTATTTATTTTTATTTTTTTTGTGGAGTAACAAGCGCTGAGGGATGTAACACCCAGAGCCCTCGGCACAGCAGAGGGTCCAGATCTCAACATCCAGATGGAGAACTGAAGAAATGGTAGGAAGAACATTTGAAATGCAACATCAGCTGAAGTCAATGGGTGGTATGGAATCGATATTTTCAAACGTCAATATCCATATTTATTTGATTTGTTCTGAAACACAAGCAAAATGCAGTCAAAAGTATGTTTAAAGTGTACTTTTCAATAATGGAAAATGTTCTTTTTTTATTCTTTACACATATACAGTTAACAATTTCCTGTTTAATCTAAAGTAACTCACTAGCAGCAGTTTGCCAGTAACTTTCTGTAAACCAATTACAGCAACACATACTCTATTTGCATGTACAGCACCATTGATCTTGCTCTATATGTACTTACAGTATCATATACCTTTACTTTAAAATATAGAGTAATTTTCACAATGCATTTTTAACAAACAATAACATATTGCTTACTGTCCTACAGTAAAATACAGTTCATATTACAGTTAAATACCGTATATTTTACAAAAACGGTTTACAACGTATGATATTAGGATATTTTGTTAGATTTTCTGTCACGATCACTAGTGATCAAATAATCAGTGATCGCTGGGAAACACACTCACATTCACATGAACTACAAATCTGCCAGTTTATGGACTACAGATCCAGTCATGCAACACATTTACCTGCGCCAAGTCACCATTGATTAGCCACAGCCGAAGCTGCTTTTAAAAAACAGAAATTAAGGGAAAAAAATAAACAGGGGGGCAAAAAATTCTGACTTTAACTATATATACAATAAACAAATAATGAAAAAGATAAAGGGTGAACCAGTGGCGCAGTAGGTAGTGCTGTCTCCTCACAGCAAACAGTTCGCTGGTTCGAGCCTCGGCTCAGTTGGCGTTTCTGTGTGGAGTTTGCATGCTCTCCCTGCGTTCGCGTGGGTTTCCTCCGGGTGCTCCGGTTTCCCCCACAGTCCAAAGACATTCGGTACAAGTGAATTGGGTAGGCTAAATTGTCCGTAGTGTATGACTGTGTGTGTGTGTGTGTGTGTGTGTGAATCTGTGAGTGGATATTTCCTAGAGATGAGTTGTGGCTGGAAGGGCATCCGCTGCGTTAAAAACTTGCTGGATGAGTTGGTGGTTCATTCCACTGTGGCGACCCCAGATTAATAAAGAGAGTAAGCCGACAAGAAAATAAAATGAAAAAAAAAGAGATAAAAAATAGAGATATAAATAATATTTTGACAAATTAATTGACAGCTGGGCTTCAACAATGTAGAAGTCAATAACTGCTTTTTACCAATATTCTTCATGAAATCCTGGTTTGAAGAAACAGAAACGTGATTCATAAAGGTTAAGAACCACCTGAGTGTGAGTAAAAGGTGCAGAAATGTCCACTTTTGGGTGAACTATCCCTTTAATACTACATAAATGGCAAAAAACTGATCAAGAAAAACCTTACAGTGTCTTACATCTCAGATGCTTAGAAATTTATTGCATATTTCTTGGCCATATATTCCTTTTTTCTGTATCTAAAGGGTGAAAGGACAGTTTCAAAAGACAGCTTTGTTTGCATTTGAATAGACAAGCATGTCTCGGAGACCTTCATTATTTAAAGAGTGATTATGCGGAGATCCAGTATTGGTCAGAAGGATATTAAAAATCTGGAATATCTGTTTGCTCTCTGATAATTGGAAATATCTAGATGGCCTTTTTGACTTCAAAAGATGTAACGAAAAACCTAAGCTTGTGGTGCATCTGTGAAAAGTGCTAAAAAGAGGAGACATTGCCACCTAGTGGTTCATAAGCTAATACTGATTAACAAACATTAGCCAAGCCAAACTCATTCTGATTATGTATCCTCATAACATTTCTGGAGAGCGCCAAATTTGTCCTAGGAGCTATGTTTTTTGTCGTTTTTGTTTTCTCGCTAGAGGCCGCTGTGTATGCTTTTTGAGATCTAAAACTTCTCTCAGTAGTTCCATTCTCGCCTGCTCTTCTTGCGTACAGTAGATCCACCAGAGGACACTGTTGACTTACTGACTGACTGACCATCCAATCCCAGCACCCTCCTCTTCCCCTAAAACCAACCGACAGTGTTTTGAAAAGCATCAGATTTTTCCTCATTTTCCACATTGTCACTCTGTTATTTACTTGTTTATTGCTGATTGGGATGCAGTTCAACAGGTGATTCATCAAAAAAATCTACCTTCTGCCACTTTTCCAAACAGGCCCGGATTGGCTAATCGAGAGGACCGGGAGAATTCCCGGTGGGCCGGTCCGTTTTTTGACCGCGAGGGCCGGTGTCCCTAGCTGTAGAATCTGTCGCTCTCAGCAGTCACACTTTTTAAAAATAATTTATTCATTTACTTGACCACAGCCTTCTTATGCATTATGTTACCGCAGCTCTGCTCTTTTTATCTATTTTCTCGTAGCCTCGTGAGCAAGATGCAGCCTAGATAACTCACCATTCAACAGCTGTTGTGGTACAGTGGTTAGCACATTAGGTTTTGACGCCGCCAACCCGAGTTCGGTCCTCATCAGAGTAACAATTTCTTTTTTCATTTTTATTGTTAAGACTTATAATACTGTAAGGGTTGTTGAACATTTGAAGTTCTAAAACAGCTGTTTTCTCAAACAAGACGTGATAGTGTAATTAGAAACTGAATTAGAAATGACCTTATTTTAATATAGTCAGTGGTGAACTGAGGTGGGCTGGTCTAAGGCTTGAAACTCCAGGGTTGAAAAAGAGTCCCACTCCGGCCCTGTTTCCAAATGATCAACAAGAAAACACAATCCTCTTGCAACTGAGATTGACTACAAGACTTTTGTCATTTAGTGTATAACATCACTTTACATTATTAAAAAGTCACTTTTTCAAAGTTTTTAAGGTTAAAAGTTGTTGGAAGAAAGCTCAAGATCACATCATGCAATTCAAAAGCGCAGATGAAAATAAAATGTTAAAATTAAATCACGAAAATATGGAAAAACTGCTAATTTACAGATATGTTTTACAGTGTAAAAGTCTTAGTTAATGGTTTGATAATGGTGTGAATTGTACATTAAAGTAAAGTGTGACCCAAAAACGCATGTTTATTTATAGTATACTCAATAATCAAAATAATGACCTTTAAAAATAGCAAGAGCATGGCCTTTTTGTAAGTACCATAATATTTTTTTTATTTTTTTACATCCCAAGAGCCTTTCTATTGTGTGCAAATATTCCCTCTGTTCTCCGTGCTGCAACATGATGCTTTTTTCCTCTCTTTTTTTCTATATAATGATTTCTAATGTGCTCAAATGCCTGCCCGCAGAGGAGACATTAGCCGAGTGGCATGACTGGGTGCAGTGAAGCCATTTATCGGGCTGAGGAAGGGCGAGCGTTGGAGGATAAAACCCCACGAGCACCCGCCAGTTAAAAGTGGAGCAGAATGCATGTGCAGACATGCTACACCAATCCCGTGAAAGGGGAACTTGGCTATTTATCATCTCGGCCTCAGATTTACTCTCGGGGGCCTAACCAGACAAGCCCCTCCGTGTGAATCATCATGGTATAAAGAATAAAAAATGAAAAAAATCTTTCCTTGAGCGACTTCTAAAGGCGTCTAATTGCAATCTTTATAGCCTGGGATGCATTGCGGAAAGAACAGTGCATTTGCTTTAAAAGCCAACAGGGAAAAGAGAGCAAGGAAGAAGGTAGTCTTAGAGTAATTTCCGCTCGTCTTAATGTCCTTTCAGGTAATAGATCAGAGTGAAAGTTTACTGCTGAAAGGGAGACAAGCAGCATATAATGCATGTCGGTATGCTTGGGTGTTTCTCTGGCCGCTCTTTCAAAGTGGAAGCAATAAATCCATTAAGTCTCTACCAAAATCTAGTGAGCTGCCAACATTTTAAGGCATCATAGTAGTGCTTCCTACAAGAAACGTAATCCAAAAGCCAGGCGGCAACATCATGTTACCTTTTAGAAGAATTGTGAAGGTCCAAAGACATAAATGCCTGTGCGTAATATGGATGAAAGAAATTATTGTAGAAATACTGTCACTTATTACAAGCTTCTCTAAAGGCTGATATACTAATACTGTATCTAGCTTATTTTGTTTTTGTGCTTTTAACATAACCTTGTGTGTATTTGACAGCGGATTCATATCAAAATGTATACTGTAAAAAAATACACAACCCAGGCTCATTTTGAAAACGTACCCCTATACATATGTCTGGAGAGCGCCAAAAACCTGGTAAACCACTAAACCCAACCGATAGTGTTTTAAAAAAGCACCGATTGACCCACCCACTTACTTCCCTAAACCCAGCCGACAGTGTTTTTCATAGACATAGAGAAAAATAAAACCCTCGCGGCAGCCTGATTTTTACCACTTTTTCAGATTTTACCACAGTCTCACCCTGTGATTGATTTATTATTGTTTATTTCATTTTCTGCCTTTTGTTTTTGTGTCTTACCTACTTTCTGGAACCGTTCTTCAATGGACGCTGTCATCACTGAGCCACTGGACAAACTGGTAACAGCGGCAAAGCTTATAGAAGTAAGTGGTCAGCTGCATACGTACCTCTGACTACATAATTCGCGATCTCCAGAAATGTATATAGGGTTACATTTTCAGAATGAGCCTATGTTTAAAAAATGAGTTGTCATAACCTATTGTTGGGTCAACTATAGATAGACACAGCCGTTGGGTTGAAAAAGTGTTATTTAAATTCAAATTAACCCATCATTTGATTTGTCTATATTTGACTCAACATTCCTTTACAACAGGCATGCCCAAACTCGGTCCTGGAGGGCCGGTGTCATGCAGAGTTTAGGTTCAACCCCAATTAGACACACCTGAACTAGCTAATCAAGCTGTTTTTACTGTAGGTATCCTAGAAATTTCCAGGGAAGTGTGTTGAATGAAGTTGGAGTTTGGACACCCCTGCTTTATAACAACTCTGATTTTTGTGTGTGTGTGTGTGTGTGTGTGTGTGTGTGTTTGTGTGTGTGTGTGTGTGTGTGTGTGTGTGTGTGTGTGTGTGTGTGTGTGTGTGTGTGTGTGTGTGTGTGTGTGTGTGTGTGTTGTTTAAGGCCAAAATTATATATAGACACAATAGGTTGGGTTTATAAAAGGGGGAAGTTGGGGGGGGGTGGTTGGGTCGGTCGGTCAGTCAGTTGACAACTGCTTTTGGTGATTTTGTGTAAGATCATCAAGCTCAAATGGCACCCGCAAGAGAAATTTGAGATCTGAAAAAGAGTACACAGCAGCCTCTGATTGATTCGCAAAAACAAAAACTGCAATAAAAGGTACCTCCTAGGATATATTTTGCACTTTCCATAAATGCATACAAGGGTGTGTATCCATAATGAGCCTGGTTTGTTTAGGTTTTTACCTCCACCTAATAACGATGCATTTACAGCATGGTACAGCATGGAGCTGAAACTCCTAAGGCACCTTTTAAGATCACATTAAATAAGATTTCCTTTTAGCCAGGATGATGGCTCTTGCTTTTATTGGCTGTAGCCGCCATGGCAGTGGGCTTTAAAAGACGCCGAAGGTACCCCTGACCTCGTTCTGTTTTAAGGATCTTCTCTTCCTCTTCTCTTTTCCAATTATATTCCCTCTCACTTCCCTGTCTATCTCTGCCTCGATCTGTCAGCCCACCAGAACCCACTGTTCTCTATTTATCTCTCCGCTTACCACTTTGTCTCATGAAAAAGTCATCAGGCCTAACCTTTCTGCCTACACACAGGCAAGAGTGTCATCAACAATAGACTCGATTTTTTCCATGGTTAAAAAGACCTTGCTTTGTATCAAGACACAAATAAATGTGGGAGGGGGACTTGTCCGGCGGTAAATGCCACACTCTAATTGATAAGAAATGAATCTCAATTAGGGTCATTAATCATGAGGAGAGGGAATCGGTGACAGGCTCCACAGGCTGTCGTCTGTAGACGAGCCTTGCTGCGGAAATTGCGAAATTACCTCAAACGTCAAACTGTGGAAGAAAATGCAACGCTGTCATGGCAGTCAATGCCAAGCACCGAGACAATACATCCTAGCTGTAGGACCGCACAACGTTACAATAAATCTGCAAACAGGGATTGTCGTGTTTCCGCCCATGAGTTATTTGTTTGTTAATCATCACGGCCTTTGAGGTTTGATGAACAAATGAAGTGACATTGCGGCCACTGATTTACATATAGTTTTCATTGCAGTTTTGACCTTTCTGTGTCTGATCCATGTTCGAGGCCTAATGTTGTGCTGCCTTTTTCTTATCTGGCCTGGTTTACGAAACATTCCATTTATAATTGATGAGCGATGTGCAGTGGCTCTCCCTTCGCTGAATACTGTAACAATATACTGTAAGGCCGTGCGTCCACCAAAGCTGTTGTAGTCAGCTAAAGGGCTCAGATACATGGTCAGTGAAACCTTCCTTCAGGCACACATACTGTATATAAGCACTGAAAACGATTATTTTCAACCTGCATTCAGACTATGGAGTGAGCAGGTGTATAGTCTGATTATTTATCCCTGACTGAAGCTGTTTTAATAAAAATAAAATAAAATAAAATAAATGTATTGTACACATTATTTATATCATAAATTTCAAGGTAAGCTAACATTATCCCAGCAGGTACAGGATGTCAACATGACGTCAGATTTACATTGTACCCCTTTGTTGTCGGGACATTGAATTGTTTAGAAATAAAAATCTGGTTGACATCTGAACCCAACATCAGACTGATGACAATATACAACCTAAAATCAACCAAATTTCAACGTCTAATGATGGTAAAGCTTGACTATGTGTGGACGATAACAAATAACCTTAACTTTTCTGATTTTAATTGGAAAGCTGCGGTCACTAGAGTTTGTGTGTGTGCAGAATTCTGTCGTACAACACTGCGAAAAGGGGCGGGATTAAAAAGATTATTAGACATTTTTAAAAGCGAGTGATTGGTCCATATTATAAATTTCTGTTTAGAGAGTTCATGTTTTGATCATTGATTGGTCTCACACAGTCATGTAATGCAGTTTTGCAGGTCAGAATACACTAAGCTTGAACTTTGCTCTGCAGCGAACTGCGAAACTTGTTGCATGAGCTTGCAATTTTGGTCAGTGCAGTGTGGCGGCAGCTTAATGCAATAATGTAAAGCTGCTACTGCTATGAAATAATGATTATTATGAAAAGCGCTACACAAATAGACCTGAATTTAGCATTTGTAGCTTTTTGTTGTGCAATGATGTGATTGATGTCAAATTGAGCAACATAAAGATACATGTGACTCATAACATCATGTTCACATCAATATGTTATTATCCTAAATTCTTTTGGCTATTGTGTGTATTTTGGCTTAAAAATGTAAACAACTTAAAAAAATATATCGCATAATGTAAATAGGTTGTCATTTAATAAGAATATGTAATGCAATCTCACAGCAATTCGTAACTTTTTGATTTAGTGGCTAATTCATATGAATTCGTAAGATCTAATTTGTACAATTTAGTATGATTTGCTCATCACCCAATGACGGTTGGGGTTAGGGGTGGGGTTGGGTCAACACAATCTCACGGCAGTTCGTAACTTTTTGATTTAGTGGCTAATTCATATGAATTCGTAAGATCTAATTTGTACAATTTAGTATGATTTGCTCATCACCCAATGACGGTTGGGGTTAGGGGTGGGGTTGGGTCAACACAATCTCACGGCAGTTCGTAACTTTTTGATGTAGTGGCTAATTCGTATGAATTCGTACGATCTAATTCGTACAATTTAGTACGATTTGCTCATCCCCCAATGACGGTTGGGTTTAGGGGTGGGGTTAGGTGCCACGCCTCCTTTTTAAAATCGTACAATTTCGTACATCTGAACTCTGAATTCTGAACTGAACGAATTCGTATGAATTAGCCACTAAACTGGCAAAACGTAAAATACTTACGTTTTCTCGTGAGATCAGGCTGGGTTGGGTGCCACGTTTCCTTTTTAAAAATGTACATTTTCATACAACTGAACTCGTACGAATTCGTATGAATTAGCCACTAAACTGACAAAACGTAAAATACTTACTTAAATAAGAGTTAAAGAGTTTAACAAGTTTTTGGAACACAAGTCAAGATATTTGTAATACAGTCGCAGAGATTTCTATTCCTCACTGAAGCTTTTATTCACATATAAACACTGATCAGAGAGCATTAAAAGAAGTTGCTTGATACTTGAGAAAAACCTTGTTATCTATTGAAGAAGGTTAAATGCCCTTGGTTGAAGAATAGATAAAAAGTGACAGTGATGAGCATTTTGTTCATGATTTTGCAGCTCTATAGAGTGTTTAACTGTATTCTATAGCTCTATAGAGTGTTTAAAGTTTTCGCATTGAAAGCAATTGAAAAACTATGCTAGCCTCAACAACAACAACAACAAATCTTTTAGAGAATAAACAACCCACCAACCCAGAGGCATTCCCAGTTGCATCGCATGAACCGTATCCTCCAGAACATTTCATTTTTTTCCCTCTATATATCTTCAAATTCCACACCATAGACAGTATACGAGTCTCCACCTGCATATTTCTGCTGAAAGCTGCAGATTCACACAGAATAAACCTTGATCACAGGGCTTTAATAGCAAGGAAAAATATGTTTTAGATTTTATCGATATCAGTGTACACAGATTGGTTTTTCTTGTGTATTTCATCTCAAACAAATCTCAGTTTCTAATGATTTCCCAGGGTTGGTGATAAGAAAGGGATTAGTGTCATTCAGCTGGATGAAAGCATGCATTTTCCTGGAAAAAACTGCTTTTTTATGACAGAAAATGCAACATTACAACACAAGCAATAACTAGTCGGCAAAAGTATACTGGAGCATCATAAACAATATTAGAACAAGACACGAGCCTATATAAACAAATGATGTTTTAATGTGTGTAGTATTTGAATTATTCTTACTGTTTAAAACCCATTTATATTGATGAAATCAAACATTTTTAAATATATTTAAAATCTTTTTAAACTGCATTTAAACCAGTCTGGAACCAATAAATATAAAGATAGAATGAATGAATGAATGAATGAATGAGATGACATTGTGGCCACTGATTTACTTTGTGCACTTTTGACCTTTCTGTGTCAAATCCTTGTTTGCTGCCTAATGTTGCACTGCCTATTTCTCATCAGGCCTGGCTTATGAAAACATATGGCATCGTAAATTAATTGTACAGTTTAAAAAAATGTATATTGATCAAATGAAACATTTTTAAATGTATTTTAAATATTTTTAAACTGCATTTGAACCAGTCAGACCTATAAAATAAAATAATAAAATAAGATAAAATAAAAAAATTGTAATAAACAAATAAATATAATGAGCAAATGAAGTGACATTGTGGCCATTAAGTGACATTAAACCAGTCTGGGACCAATAAGAATGGATGGATGGATGGATGGATGGATGGATGGATGGATGGATGGATGGATGGATGGATGGATGGACGGATGGACGGATGGATGGATGTTGTATAGTAAATTAATCGTAGATAGATAGATAGATAGATAGATAGATAGATAGATAGATAGATAGATAGATAGATAGATAGATAGATAGATAGATAGATAGATAGATAGATAGATAGATAGATAGATAGATATGTCACTGTCTGTAATGAAGTTTGAAATACAACTGAGAATTCAGCAACACTTACAGTAACTCTCACATTACTTCTTTTCCACAGACCACAAGACCTTGTCCTGAAAACCACCTCACTACTTACCACACACACACCTAGCAAAAGTCATTTAAAACAGCCCAGACTCTTTAGAAATAAGTGACCATGGTAACATTTCTGCAGAATATCATTGCATTGATTCCCGCATGTTTCACACCAATTTAAAAATGTTCAGTGGGCGTTTCTGGAAGTGTTTCCAATTTAATCTGAAACAGATGAACATGTGTATGGTTTTTGCAGCCTATGTATTATGGCAGTTCTGAATTGAAAAGACAATGTTTGACGCATAAAGGACTCTAGAGTCCATTTACTACACATTGCCCAGAAAACAAAAATAAAAATATCTGCTGTGCCACAATACAGTACAGCAGGCTATTGCCTCAATAGATTTGAGTGACTATGTATTTTTTAAACCAGTTTATTAATTGGTTATCCCAGAATAGAGATGTTATTCCAGCATAAGCTCATTCTGATTATGTACCTCTATATACATTTCTGGAGAGCGCCAAATATGTTTCAGGAGCTACATTTATTTTTTATTTTTTGTAGTTTTTGTTTTCGCAAATCCACCAGAGAGCCGCTGCCAGCTGACTGACTGACTGATCAACTGACCCACCCTCCTGCTTCCCTAAACCCAACCAATAGTGTTTTCAAAAGCACCAACTTTTTCTGTTATTTTACAGACTTATTTCTCTATATATTATTTCTTATACGATATTATTTTAAACTAAAATACCAAATGTCGATAAAAGATGCAAAACTTTTAATAGCTTGTGGATTGAGAAAAGATGTCTCATCTAATGGGTAAGTTTCACAAACCCAGTCACTTCTATATTTAATTATTATACAGTTGGGTTTGTATAATTGTAGAAAATATAGAAAATTAATGTGTGCTATATTTTTCCACCTTACATGATCAAGGGTCAAATCCAATCTGTGCCTTAGAAAGTCCCTTGAACCATAAAATGTAAAAAAAAAATAAATAAATAAATAAATAAATGGCCTGTGCCCTTCAACATAAACCAAAATTATGATTTCCAATTGTCATTTTTAACAACATAATTATCCCATCTTCCAAAGCAGTTAACACTCACTGCTGTCCTCAGTCTGCTTCTTTGTACTCTCATTGAGCAATTAAATCTGTGCTAAAGTGTTTTGACTGATTCATAATTTTAACGCTCATTACAATGATGATGCCAACGGGACCCCTGGGACGCCCCATCCATGTGTCCACGCAAGAGACATCTACGCGGATCCTGAAGCCAAGGCCTTCAAACACACACCTCAGCCAAGATGCTAAATAATTCATTCAAGTCAGATGAAATCTAATCAGGAGCTTGCAAATAACAAGCCTGTGCAGGAAAAGCCAATCAATGCAGTTTCTGCATGCGTATTGATATCTATTCTGTGTGCAACTATCCCAGACAGAAAGATTTCTGCACCAGGATACCACTGTGTCTGTGAAGAGTTGTTGTGGAAAGCCATGAATGTTTGCTGTTCTGTAATGGTGCAATGGTGTAAACTCCCCATAGGCTGTGACTTTTATCAATAGTGTTTGACCCCAGTTCTAGTTCACTGGTTGTTGCCATGGTTTCTAATTAGTTTCACACGTATTCCATGTTCTGTTCATATTCATTCCTATGTTGAAGCAAAGCAATGCTTTTTCTGCATTAATATTGATATATGTGTGCAACTAACAAACAATGATTACTGCACTGGGGTCCATTCTTCGTACGCTGATTAATCAATTAGCTGGATTTGGATGTTGACGATTTGACATGATCCAGGATCATTTCGTTCTTCAAAACTCATCTGACACTTGTTGTCATAGCAACAGTTCTGGTAGCTCAAGCCTGCATAGGAGCAGGTTCATTTCATATAAACAGGATTAGATCGTCAGTTCAAGCAAAGATAATACTGAAAGTTTGTACCAAATGATGATTTTTTTTTACAGTAGTAGTTATATACACTTGGGGAAAAAAAAAAGTATATATATATATATATATATATATATATATTTTTTTTTTTTTTACTATATATAAAGTTAAATATATATATATATATATATATATATATATATATATATATATATATATATATATATATATATATATATATATATATAATTTTTTTACTATATATGAAGTTATATATATATATATATATATATAAATATATATATATATATATATATATATATATATATATATATATATATATATATATATATATATATATATATATATATTAATAAAACCTATGCAATCTGCACCCCGAAATTAAAGTAAAAGACTGCCACCTGCTTTTACTTAGGAGAAAATTTATTTATATAAACTTTTTAGATGCAAATGCGTACATGCACAATATTTGACTTAAAAAACAGGATAATAATTTATGCATTCATGCACACGTTTTAACAGCTGACATGGCGGTTATTGACACCTTTACTGATATCAAAATGCTTTTTGGATGCAAAATTAATTTATACAGTTATTCCTTACTTACGCTAATTAAAAAAAAAAACTTGAGTAGGCCTATAGGCTACAATAATAAAGAAAATATTCTCTAAATGTAGAACTAAATACATTGATATGCATTGAAAAACATGATGAATACTCTTGACATGAAAGTGTAAAGCCTGCAGCTCAACGTGTGGAGAGTTATTGCGTGTCATATTTAACAAACTGCTTACTGCTAATTTGATGTAATTTTGCTCACACGGGTAATTGAATATTAATCAGATGATGTCATTACGTTGCTGTGCCATTAGCCAATCGTTGCATTGCAGATCATGATTTCGAGGATCGATAGATCTGTCCTTCACAACACAGGCAGCGATCTCAGATCAGTTCATTCAGACATTTTAATCTGATTCACAAACTTGTTTCAAGAACCAAATTAGCCAGAGATCAGTTATCACGATAAAAAGATCCAGAATATGCCAAATCATCTTAGATCATTTAAGCGAAGTACAAAGAAACTAACCCCTGGTTCTGAATATTGTTGTTGTGTTGAAAAACAAAACCGAATGGCACAAAAACAACAGTCCTGTGTAGATGAAGGTATGCTGTGGTTTTGTTTTTTTTGCTCTGTTGTAAAAGATTACAATAATTGATTACTGATTGTTGTATTCATTTAATTTTGATCATTTTATATTGATAATTCTAAACAGTCTATTTATGAAATATTTAAATGGATTATTCTAATCATTCATTATGGACACCGATGTTGCATTGTGGCCCAGTCCACACAAACATGGGTGTTTTTGAAAACAGCTTTTCCCATGAGGTGCATTCATTCATCCAATTAAAAAATGAAAACCAAAGCTTTTTAAAACGCTGTGCCAAAAGACAATTTTAGAAAATCCAGTTACAATGTCGTCAACATTGTAGAATGAGAGGGTTTGCTTGATGGGGTTGGAGTGCATGCTGTTTTCTTTTTTGACTGACATCAGATTGTGCATAGCTGTTTCCTTTTTTCAGGCTTGTGATTGGCCCATTATTTATCCTTAGGGTTATGTCACCACCTGTTGGTTTGGCATGCTCTTGACAACGCATCATTGGGGGGTTTGCAGTACCATGCGGATGATTTTTGAAAATGAAGTTGGAAAAATCTCAATTTATAAAAATAACAGTGGGCATGGCCACTAATGATAACTATGTAAACTAACACTGTCTAAGTGGGCAACTCAATGCTTTCTCAAACATAGAGTATAGCTGATGTACTGTAGCTATTTTCTGTAACTAGGTAAGTCAATGATTGGCAGTGACAAACAAACCTTTTTGCCTGTGTGGAATGAATTTTCTGCAAAGCCATGTTTGTTTTGTGTTCTGTGATGATACACTGCTACCATCTATTTTGTGTGCAACTATACCAAACACAAAGATTACACCACTAGCACACCATTTTACCTGTGTGTGGAAAGCAATGTATGCTTTATATTCTATATAGGTACAAAGATGTACATTTTTATTATCTCTGTTTGAACTGATTTCATATTTACTGTCAGTTACCAAGGTTTCTAATTAGTTTCACACCTGTTCCTTCTTTTATTGATTGATCATCTGTGTGTAAGCTAATCAATACAGTTTGACTGTGTACATTGATATCTGTCATGCAACTATCAAATAAACCAACATAGGCTCATTCTGAAAACATAGCCCTATAAACATTTCTGGAGATCACAAATTATGTAACCAAAGGTACGTATGGCTGCATTTTATCTTTTAAGCAAACGCTACAGGGTGTTATGTCGCAGATCCTTTTTGTGATAACCAGCTGACCACTTACCTCTGTATTGATGGCTTTCCTGCTGTTAACAGTTTGTCCAGTACCTCGCCATGTACGTTGGTGAACTTGAGACGCAGAGAGGAGTTGACCACAATGACGAGGTTCGAGTCTGGTGAAAACGAAAAAACAAAAGCCAAAAAATAAAATAAACAAGTGGATTGGGTTGCTTTTTAAAACCGTCAGTTGGGTTTAGGTAAGGGGTTGGGCGGGTCAATCTGTGCTTTTTTTAACAGTATTGTTATTGAACTGTCAGTCAGTTAGTCGACAGCGGCCTCTGGTGGATTTACGTGAGAACAGCAGGTGCAAAAAGCACTTGCAAGAGAAATTTGAGATCTGAAAAAGCGTCCAAAGTGGCCTCTGTTACATTCGCGAAAACAAAAACTACAAAAAAAACTTGCCTCTTAGGATGTATTTAGTGCTCTCCAGAAATTAATATGGCTGTATGTTGTTAGAATGAGCCTGGGTTGAAATAAACACTACAGTACCAGGGCATTATTTTTAAGGGAGCTGCATTCTCATTACCCCATAGCAAATTGAAAACACCGGAAAAAAAAAAATCTAATGTATCACAAAAAATTTTTTACAATCACCTTAAGTGGATTTTCAGTTATTCTAGAAAAGCAATATTTTAAATATAATTTTTAAAGATATGGTGTGGCTATTCCAAAGTGTAAAGTGTCATTTAACAGTTAAATAATAATTTATTCAGAAACTTATAGTGGATGACATCTTGAAGTTAGATGCAGTAATTTATTCAACGTACAGCATTTTCATTTTCTAGATTGCTTTTGAAAATCGAAATTGGTTGGGTTTAGGGAAGTAGGTGGATGGTTCAATCGATGTTTTTGAAAACACTATTGGTTGGGTTTAGGCAGGGCTTTAACACCTCTGAAATCTGATCCGCACCTCATCAGCACTTCATTTTACCGATCCCCCTCCTCAACCGCTCTCCTCCCCAGTTCGCTGTTCTCTTTCACTTTCTTCCACGACTCCCTAGCCCTCTTCACTTTCATCTGCGACAACCAACCCCCCCACCCCCAGCACGGCTATTAACTTACATCTGCGACACCTCCCGCCATTTGATGCTCCGCTATACACCCCCATCACACACTCCCCCCTCTCCACTATCTTGTGCAACACCTCTATATCCTCGAGTAACATGCCAGATACATTATCCCGATCTGTTCCAGGACCTTGCAATTAAGCAAATTAAGCACTGGGTTTAGAGAAGAATGAGGGTGGGTAAGTCGATCGGTCAGTCAGTAAGTCAGTCAACAGCAGCCTCTGGTGGATTTATACAAGAAAAGCAGGTGCGAATGGCACTCGCAAGAAAAATTTTACCCACTGGCCTTGGATTTGCAAAAGCTAAAACTGCCAAAAAATGCACTTCCTGGGACGTATTTGGCACTCTCCAGAAATGTATATAGTGGCACATTTTAAGAATGAGCCTGGGTTGACTATTTATATGTATTCTATAATGGTACAACGGTCCAAATGCAACTCTTATGTTGTTGTCACTGTTTGACCCGAGTTCTAATTGATCAGTTGTTATCGTGATTTGTAATTAGCTTTACATCTGCTCATTGTTCTGGTGATTACTATCTGTGTATATAAGCCAATCAATGCCATCTGTGTGTGCATAGATGCATTTTCAGAGTGTGACCACACAGATTTTGCCTGTGTGGATGTTTGCGCTTCGTAATGGTACACTACAGATGCATGTGGGAGTATGGTAAATGTGATGTCAGAGTGATTGCGGTGTGGTCTTAATGTTTAAATGAATGTGCGTTTGTGGTTAAAACAGACTTTGCTGTAGTCATTTGCTTGCTGGGTATCATCCTAATTAAAGAAAACGGCTTTGAAAGACACCACGGGCGGCCGTGCTACACTTCAATTAGCCTAGCCTCATGCAGCCTGCTACTGCATGATTCCTGTTAAATGTATTTTTTTAAAGAACATTTTTCCCCCCACTAAATTCTCCTCCAGGCAACACAATTACATTAAGCCTCTCATTTACAGAGCAATCTTTCAGCCATTACCCCACCATAGCAGCATTTCTGAGTCTCAGGCTGTGAGGAGGTCTCTGGTTCATCAATACGACTGGGAAATAGCTCCAATTCTCCCAGTCACTAGAACTCACTGTTGTGGAATTAAATAGGTTGAATGCACTATTCAGAAAATGACATCTGTATTCCTCTCTCTCTCTCTCTTTTTTCAGCCTGCACACCAAAAGAATTGCTCTCTGATTTTGGTATTACTTGTGAGCCTATAGAACCCCGTGAAGACACGTTTGCTACAGTTCCTGGTTCACACTACAAGCTAAATTAAAGGTGCTTTAAACAAGTTTTTGACTCTTCTAAAGCATAAAACCCCATAATATGTTTGCAGACATTTGAGAAACATGCCAAGTGAACATTCACGTTCAAAAATAATACTGAAGTCAGATATTCTGCTTTGAAAATATGTGTTACGTAGAACATCTGTTGTTTTGGTCATTTAACCCGCTCAATGCCAGTTTAGCCAATTATATTTCAGCACTCTGGTTTGCCTTTGTGGAAAACAGTGTATTTCATTCATTCAGTCATGAAGGCTCTCAAAGTATGTGCCTGTGACTGAAATGAGACGCAGATTCAGAGTTCCACATGAAGTGGTTATTAACTAACAAATAATATAAATATTACAAACGTAAAGATTAGATGAGCAGGTTTCATTGTAACTCTGTGTCCTAACGACACTCTAAATTTGGAATTAAAGCTTTTAGATAAATAAAATGTTTCTTTCAGTATATTAGAAGACTTCTTGTGTCATTATTTTTGTGGTCAAAAGTGCATCAAGGTGTGGATGTCAAATAGACATAAAGATTTTGACATCAATCGATTAGCATTTAAAAAAAATATATTTTTGATGTCGCTAAGCTTCCCGCTGGCATATTACCTTAAATCTGCAAATCTAACTGCAAAATAAATAACCTTTGCTTGCTGTGTTTCTATGGTTATCAGTGTTAATGTCAGCTTATAGCTTGTCTGTTATGTTTCACAACTGTTTTACACCGGCAGCACTCGTTCTCCTGCCGCTGCGTCTTTCAGCTATTCAGAAATGGAAAACATTGCACTTCAGATGCAAATTGGGTGGCTAAAGTGTTTTAAATTCTTCCTCCTGCTTTGCGTCAACTGAATACTCATTTGGAATTTTACATCATTATCGTCCCAGCTTGCCCTGCATTTGTGGCCGATTCTAGCAGCTCCAATTAGGCTGAAGTCTAATTACTTTCATTTAGTAAGGTATTAATTCAGAATTCACCCTCTCCCCGCTCTCATTAGTTCCGGCACGATCTATCAGAGGGTATAATTACCGTTGCCTGTTTGGAGTAGAATAGGGGAAGTAACAGAGGAAAACATAGATGTACGACAATCAAATGTGATTTCTGATTCTTTATTGATCATTGTGGTTGTTTTATGTCTTGGCTTGACGTTTATGTGAAAGTGGTAGTTTTACTTCTGGGTTATTGGTGCTGTGTGTGAGTGATATACTGTAGGGCCTTTAGGAGTTGTTTGAGGTTTCGGCTTATTGTCTAGCTTGTTTCTTCAGACCTTGAGAGTCGCCGCAGGTCATCAGACGTGGAGCGGCTTTACTGATGTCACACACAAATAGACATTCGGCCCTTCAGGCTCTACAAGCTTTTGTCAAAGTGATCTTCCTGATATGTTGGTCTGTCTCTTCCACTGAGGGCTTCTGAGAAGGTCTGTGGTGTATTTTCATTTTTTTTTCTTTCTTTCTTTCTTTCTTTCTTTCTTTCTTTCTTTCTTTCTTTCTTTCTTTCTTTCTTTCTTTCTTTCTTTCTTTCTTTCTTTTGTGAAAACACTCAACATATAAGAAATACTATCATTTAAAAGTTTGCAATAGTTATGATACTACTGCTACTACTACCGATGATAATGATGATGATTATGATGATGATGATGATTTATCATTAATTTTCTTTTCGGCCTAGTCCCTCCACTAATCCGGGGTCACCACAGCAAAATGAACCGCCAACTTATCCAGCATATGTTTTACGCAGCGGATGCCCTTCCAGCTACAGCTGCTACTCGAACCGGCGACCTTCATGCTGTGAGGCGACAGCACTACCTACTGTGCCACTGCTTCACCTAAAGCTAAAAATAATAGGCTATCAAATGTTATGTAAAACCTAAATAAAAAATAAGAATTAGTTAATAAACTAATGATTTAATGAATATGTTTTCATTTTAAATGAACTCAGTAACTAATAATTAAATGCAACGCTAAATAAATAATTAAGAAAGAAAGAAAGAAAGAAAGAAAGAACAAAGGAACAAATTTAAGTAAAAAAATAAGTAATTAATAAGTAATTCCTTGAAAAACAATTCAATAAATAATATTTTCATTTTTCTTAACTCAATAAAACTCAATAACTAATAAATACAAAACTAAATAAATAATTTGTTAATGAGAATAAATAAAGAAAGAAATAACCAACGATTCCATAAATAATGTTTTCATTTTACATTAGCTCAATAACTAATAAATACAAAACTAAATAAATAATTACAAAAAAATTAAAAAAAGAAAGAATGCATTTAAAATAAAAATAAGATGAACTTTAATTAATAGGCTATCTAATATTAACGTTTTAAACTAAATAAAACAATGAAATAATTAATTAATAACGGACAATTCAATAAATAATGTTTTCATTTTATATAAACTCAATAACTAATAAATACAAAATTAAACAAATAACTCAAGAAAGAAAGAGAGAAAGAAAGAAAAAAGAAAGAATGCATTTAAAAAGTAAGAAATATAAAAATAATATTGTATTAAATATTATGTTAAACCTTAAATGAAATAGTATTACTAATATTAATTAATAAACAAATGATTTAATGAATAATGTTTTCATTTTACATGAAGTTAATAACTAATGTAAATACAAAGCTAAATCAATAATAAAGAAAGAAAAAGAAAGAAAGAAATCATTTACAATAAAAACTAAGAAAGATAAAAATAACAGTGTATCTACTCTATTAAACACTAAATAAAAAACAAACAAACAAACAAACAAACAAACAAATAAACAAACCAATAAATAAATAAATAAATAAATAAATAAATAAATAAATAAATAAATACTTTTTTAACTTTAAATAAACAAAAACACGTTTCCAGTTGTCACATTAAGGGAATTTATTATCTAATATAGAAAATAAAAATTATGTTTATAACTTTATAAATTAAAATGCTAAACGTATAGTAAAATGCCTTACAGATTTACAGATGCCGGGGTGTTTTCTAATGCAGCCAGCAGGAGTCTCATGAACTCAGTTTGGCTCTGCAGACTGCAGAAGTTTGTCTGGATGAAAGTTCAGAGCGCGGAAGTGAAGACAGAAACTTTTCGCCTGAATCTCTGCAAGAGAGCAGCAACAAGTTCCCGCGTTCAGCTTTGGAAGAGGATGTCGAGGAAGATGAGTACGACGATGACACGGATCGGTCAGTGTCTTTGAGGAAACCGCAGTTCGTTGTTTTATGAAGCTTTAGTTCAGCTGGGATTATGGGGTTGCCGACGTTAGAGTTCAGTGACTCGTTTGTGGATAGTCCGGATTTTAGAGAAAGACTCAAATGTCATGAAATCGAGCTGGATCGAACCAACAAGTTCATCAAAGAGCTGATTAAAGATGGACACCAGCTGATCTGCGCGCTCAAGAGTGAGTACACGACACACCAATACACGGTGGCAGGCCGTTTTAACTTTTATTCATTCGCAAGATTTAAAAAGATGCTAATCATCTTTGCTGAGAGGAAAACACAATCACAGGAGATGGTTCTAATGCACTTTAAAACCCAACGAGTTAAGGTAACTCACACCATTTAAGGAAACCGATTGCAACAAACCATTTAAATAAATAATAAAAAAAATCCTAATCTGTGAACTTAATCCATTTGAGTAGACGAAGCAGTTTGAGCACAGTAAAACCCAATAAATGAAAAGAACCCAAACCAACTGAGTACTGTAAAACCCAATAAGTTGAAGCAACTCAAACCGATTAAACCATTTTCGTTAAAAAAAAAAAACGAATCTACATGAGTACTGTGAACTTACTCCATTTAAGTTGAAGTAATGAGATATTTAATTAACTCATTACCTTCAACACTGAGTTCAAAACTCTTTTCAAATGAGTAGAATTACCTTACAGTCAATTTTGAGTTAACTACACTCAGTCATTACTTTTGATAAAGTTGACTGTTGGGTTTTACAGTGTGGTTCCCACCACAAACACCACAAAAACCATCAAAACCAGTATATTTTTAAAAAATTGTAAATTTATTTTTACTTGTTAATTATTGTTTGTTGTTTCTTCATACTATTTATTTCAAACAACGCAATTACTGTGGGTTTTTTGTGGGGCGAGGGAATTTCAATTTAATTGTTTTATGTTGAATACACTTAAATTTTTAAAAACTATCAACTAAACTTAATTCTTTTATGTTGACTTAACACCAATCGATTGCATGGAGCTTTTTTTTTTTTTTTTTTTTTTTTACAGTGCACTGCCCTTCAGATTCAACTCTTGACTTAGTGACAGCTTTCTGGTTAAAATTCAAATTACATTTACAATTTCTTGCCTTTATTTTGTTAAAATGCTGGTAATTTGAATTAGCAAACGTTGTAGGCTAATTGTTGATAGGGCTGCACAATATGTTGTTTCAGTATCGTTACCGCAATGTGAATATTCACAATATCACATCGATCGTAATTGTATGCAATGCTGAATCTGGATTATTATTTATCATTTGCAAGTGTTTTTTTGAGGCCTGTGACTGTGTGAGGGTTTTAAAAGTATTCAGGCATAAGATTTTGTACCATTTGTAACTTTGAAAAATTTGTAACAATCGGTTTTATTGAATTGTTTATAAAATGAACACTATGCAGTATTATTTTACATTTGATTGCTCAGTTATTGTTCCTGAATACAGTTTGACTCCTTGGAAAACCGTAAAACGCTGTTTATTTGAAATGTATCTTTTTCTTCATTGATTATATCTTTGCCTGTAGATTCTAGGTTGTATTTTATGTATTTTATGATATTTTATGCAGATGCACTCCCCTACAGAATCATCCTAATCAATCTAAAATCGTAAATTCTTTCCAAATAGTTATTCAACACATAGTGAAATTGTATTCATATTGCAAAATATATCGCAGAATCAAAAAAAATTTCAGGCATCTGTAGTTGATATTATGACCTTATATATTGTCAATGGCAACAGACAAGCCCTTTTATTCATTTACAGGAAATACATTTTCAATATTTCCAATCAGTCTTGATATGCAACAAAATGCATTTTTACCAGTTAAAATGCTACTTCTTACTATCATTCATTAAAACTTCAAATTTGCGTTTTGTTGGTTATGCAGTTTGGGAACTATAATGTTCAAATGTTTACTACTTTAATGCTTATCCGTGTACATCATTGGTCTAACATGATCTCACAGCAATTCATAACTTTTTGGTTTATTGTCTAATTCTTATGAATTCACATGATCGCATTCGTACAATTTAGTATGATTTGTTGATCACCCAATAACAGTTGCGTTTAGGGGTGGGGTTGGATGCCACGCCTCCTTTTTAAAACCGTACATTTTGTACGACTGAACTTGCACAAATTTGTACGAATTAGCTACTACACAGACAGTTCGTAAAATGTTTTCTCATGAGAATCTTCTGCCTTGTTCACAGCCTTTTATGCTCGACTACATTTTTGACTGTTTTTGCCGTCCACTGACTGAATGATATGTAGGTTAGTGTATGCTCCAGCAAGGAATTTTAATTTCTGTCAACTTTGCCATTGATTAAAGAATTAATAAACTATGTAAATGCTAATAATGTTTAAGTTTTGTGGAAAAAAAGCAGTTTAATATATGGGATAAAGTACATCCAGGCGGTTGTTTTTTTGCAGAATAAAGCCCTTCACTCTTATGCTGTGTTCAGATCAGACACGGAATGCACAAATAAATCACGATATTCGCGCGTAAATAGACGCGTGAACATTTGAGTTTACTCGCTTCATTCACGTGTCAAAATCTGCTTCATTTGCGTGTCAAATTCTCTTCAGAACAGACGCGGATTCACGTCATGGGCAGGGCTTCTGTCTGCCCTGTGACTGTATCTTCGTTACTAAATGGCTAACATGGATTTTATTGAGAGAGTAACTGTGTTTATGTGCTTTAAGAAGGCTGAAAAACAGCGTTGATTCATTTGGAGCAGTGTCTGAGTCCACTAGATACTTTCAGAGGTGCACTCAGATCTGTGAGTTTATAGGAACTTAACCTGGATGATGGAGGCTTTCAGCGGTGCTTCTGACTGAGCCGAGACCAGTTTGATGAACTGTTGTTGGTGTAGGCTGGAAGATTATCCCCCAGTACATCAGCAATAGGCGGTACGTCATAATCAAGCTCCTGATTGGTTAACGTGGTGCGAATTACCACTGAAGTTGAGATTTTCAAAATGCTCAGTTCGCCCCACGCCATTCACGCGTATCGTCATTTGCGCAGTTCTTGCCATTCGCGCCTTGCCATTCAAGTGTATGGCACCGCAGGATGTCTATTCACGTCTTTGCATTGACTTAACATGTAAATCCCTCGCGATTGACGCTTCTTTCTACAGCAATGTTATACTTCTTGTTGTGCTGCCGATAAGCCTGTTGTTCTTGATATCAGCAATCATATTTTTTATAAGATATTAAAATACTAAGATTTTTGATGCTGCTAAAGAAATCAGTGAAAGTGGAAAAAAAATGAAAATTTGATTCTTCAGTGCCTATTTTTTATTCCGGTATCATATTATTTTGGTGGTCGTATTTTATTGAATTTAAGTTACATTGCATCTACATGATAACTAATACTCATTAGATTATAAGTAGGGTGTTAGGCTGGGGTGAGAGTTAGTGTAAGTTGACATACTTGCAAAGTTGCCTATAGTCAGTTAAATGTCTGTTGAAGGTGCTGTATCAGCAAATATAAAGCAGACAGTCTACTAATACTCAAATGAGAACTAGCTCGCATGTAGTTGCAATGCAACTCTTAGTCAACAAAATGTGCAATAGGGACCATCAAAATAAAGTTTTACCTTTATTTGTGTTACCTAACTAATTAAGTTTATACTCCATAGGTCTATACATATGTTTTTTATTGACAACCAACACTGTATTCAGCAGAAAATATTTTGTGTTTT
The DNA here is from genome assembly GCF_052040795.2 of Danio rerio. Taxonomy (NCBI): domain Eukaryota; kingdom Metazoa; phylum Chordata; class Actinopteri; order Cypriniformes; family Danionidae; genus Danio; species Danio rerio. The sequence continues at coordinate 45,202,114 of NC_141038.1, read as the reverse complement.
TTTTTTTTTTTTCCATATTCAAAAAATCCACATGATAATATTTTAAGCTATCAACACAGCATGGAATTTAACTGGTTTTAAACACATCAAGCTAAAATGATTTAGTGTCACCTCACTGATCTTTCTCTGTTGTATCCAGTAATTAAATTCGCAGGACGCTGTGACATTTTAATCATTTTAATGAGCTAAGCATAATATTTAGCTTTACACTTCTACTGTGTGTTGATCATTTTATTAAAAAAAAAAATCTATGACACTGTCACACTCAAGGACTTTTTCATAAGCATGACAGGAAGACAAGTAAATAATCTCATTAGAATTTAGCAGTTAATAAACAAAGTATAGTGTTGACATCATTTCAAATGCTCATCCGTATTTAATACTGTTATCAAAGTCAAAATGGCCACACAATCGTTATTTTTATTTAATATTATTTTAATATAAATGTATGCTAAGTTGCAGCCTGGTTCCCCACAAATATGTTCGGAAAACCTTATTGACTTAACATATGACGCATCATAACTCGGAAAATGAAAATCTTAGAAATGTGTGATCTTCAACATTTGAAGACACTAAGCTGTTTTAAACTGAGTAAAAAGAAGTGTAAGTTGTACCCCTGGGATGCTAGACCACCCCAAACTTGTCTTTTTACTTACAATAGTGAAAAAACTCCTCTTCAAAAAAACATAGAGACTTGGGGTGGGCTTATTTGAATCAGGCAACCAATTAGATTCTCAGAAACATTCTAAAGCTTAAATGCCACACCCTAGCAACCATTTAAATCACCCTAGCAACTGATACTATAGACTGCCATTATAAAGGTATTGATGTTTAACCAAATATTGATATTTGACCAAAAATATAGATGAGGCTTGCCATCTAACAACCCAGTGTACCCTAGCAACTGCCAGTTAGTAACCACTTAAAACAACCACCCAGCAAAGCTTTAGCAACTCCTTAGCGATTGCCTAGCAACCAGTTAGCAGGTGCTATGCTTCCTGCAAACTGTCTTTAGCCCCTTTCACACATACAGACCTTTCCGGAAAATGACCGGCAATTTTCCGGAAAGGTTGTATGTGTGAACAGGTCCTTTTTGAAAATACCGTTAAATTCGTTCTGGCTATTTTCCAGAAAGAGAAGTTGTAACATTACCGGTAATTTGCCAGAATGCAGGGCTGTGTGAATGCAGAAGGAAGATTGCCGGAAAGAGCGCGTTCACGTCTAGAACGAGCTGACGTGAGACGTCTGCTTTAACCAATCCGAAGAGTCAGACGCATTCACGATTTCACGTCTGCGCGGTTTATGAGAATAAAAGCCTTTCAATATTTTACTAGACGCATTTATCTGCTAGAAGTTTCAGTCAGTGGTTACAAGTTTTCAAATTTCGTCATATTATATTATTTTATGTTCAAGAGCGGAAAGAAACTCATGTAGGTTTGGAACCACTTGAGGGAGAGTAAATAAATTATTTTGCTAAGCTGCATGTAATGTAATGAGGGACAGAACTACAATCCCATAAATCATTGCGAATGACACTCTTCAGTTAAAAACAATGGAGAAGTATGAAATATTCATCCAATGATAATCAAGTTGATGTTGCTAAAAAAAGAACATTTACAGTATATAATTGTTGTATTGAATTAAATGTAAAATGTTTCATCAAATCTTTAGTTCATATCATTTAAATACATTGCTTACTTAATTTTAAATACTTTTCTTTATATTAAGTCACAATTACCAAACATATTTTTTGTTAAATATATTATCTTTATGCTGTTTATATGTGCACGTTATATATAAGTCTATAGGTAAAAAGTGTTGTGAACTTCAATGAAAGTGAGATATTGAAAATGTGACCTAACTATAAAATTTGCCTTTTTTGTGCTGTTCAGGGTGGAGAGACAGAAAAGGAGAAGAGCGATTTTGAAATGTCAACATTTCTATTTCGGTTCATGTTTGAATAATTGTGTGATAGAATCTGTTCAGGGTTTATCTGAAGCTCTAAATGACAAATAGTTTACTGATGGAGGTCACAGATAGCAAGTGATGTGATTCCCACTGTAGTTTTTGGTATGTTAGCTGCTTACACTGATGGGTGTTTTTCTTGGGAAAATGAAGCAGGAAAGAATTTATTTTATTTTATTTTATTTTTTATTTTTATTTATTTTTATTTTATTTTATTTATTTTTTTATTCATTCATTCATTCATTTTCTTGTCGGCTTTGTCCCTTTATTAATCCGGGGTCGCCACAGCGGAATAAACCGCCAACTTATCCAGCAAGTTTTTACGCAGCGGATGCCCTTCTAGCCACAACCCACCTCTGGAGAAACATCCACACACACATTCACACACACACTCATACACTGTGGAAAATTTAGCCTACCCAATTCACCTGTACCGCATGTCTTTGGACTGTGGGGGAAACCGGAGCACCCGGAGGAAACCCACGTGATCGCAGGGAGAACATGCAAACTCCACACAAAAATGCCAACTGAGCCGAGGCTCAAACCAGCGACCCAGCAACCTTCTTGCTGTGAGGCAACAGCACTACCTACTGCACCACTTGCTTTGCCTTCATTTTATTTTATTTTATTTTATTTTATTTTATTTTATTTTATTTTATTTTATTTTTTATTTTTTTTTTTATTTATTATTTTTTTTTTATTTATTTATTTTTTTATTTCATTATTATTATTTTTATTTATTTTTTTATATTTTTATTTATTTGTTTATTTTTTTTTATACCCAAATTAAAAATAAATATTTCTAAGGTTTTTGGATGGTGTATTCCTGCTGTGCATGCATTTATGCATGTTCTTTCAGCTGGTATTTTGATGTAGCTGGTATCAGATGCATGATTGTACTATGTGTGGAATTCTAGAGGATTGTTCGTAAATAACCTTCGAGCTCTGTCCCCCCCTCCTCAAGGTTTCTGGATTATTTGATTTCTATGCCAAGGCCATGCAAATGCCTTTTTTTTGTAGAATTGAGTTTTTTACCCAAAGATAATATTATTTGGTGCTCTGCTGACCTTCAGACATAGAAACAAAAGATAACTTGTTTTTACCGAATGCGACATTTGCTCGAGGATAACAATAGACAATGGGAGAACTGTTAAATGTAGTTAGAGAACAAAAACATATCACTCCAAAAATGGAAATTCTTTTATAATTCAGTAAGCCATGACATTTAAAGCTCATATTACTTTGTTTCTTTATCCAGTTCTGAAGTTCTTTGCTTCACTGTTAAAAAATATCTGTTAATTAACAGTTTCCATATTTTCCGTTTATTTACGGTTGTGAATCGCTTTATGAGTGCTTAGTCTCTGCTCTGTTGACTTTTGATGTTGAAAATTCAACTCCACCGTTTAATTAAGTGACATTTTTTTGACATTTCAGTAGTTTAAAAAGAATATAAGAAATAATATTTAGAGAAATAGTTCTGTAAAAGAAAAGAAAATGTACTGGCAGTTTATTAAAAGGTTTTTGTACCACAAAATACACCAACTTAGACAATATATCACTTTTAACTCTTAATTATGTTAATAAAAGTATTTTTTTTTAATTTTCAAGGCTAAAAGTTTGAAAGGAAGATCAAGGTCATGTAATAAAAGCATAAATAAATTAGGAAAAATTAAAAAATCTATCACAAGATATGGCAAACTGCTAATTTACGGATATTTTTACAGTCTATATTGCATTGTTTAGATTTAAACTGTCATAAAAATGGCTGATTTAGAATATCAGTAGGTACATTTCACAAATCCAGTCTGAATAATTTATTCTCAAACCAGATTCATCTGATTCAGCTGAAGTGAATCAACAAGGACCATCTTCTGAAGCAATACGATCATCATTAAGTCAGTGACATCGACTCAACAGCTGAATCAGTTTTTCTAATGATTTATCTGAATGGGTTCTGTAAACTAGATTGGATGTTACAATATCTACAATATTTACTGTCTACAACTATCGATAATAACATTGATCATAAATATTGATAATACAATTTATAATAATTATGGATACTATCATATTTCTTTTAACAATGTGTCCTGAGAGTCTAAAAACATTGACCTTGCACTCAAAAAAATGTTTTTTTTAGTCGTTCAAACTACTCGCACAACACAATTTCATCGGGGCAACTTAATTTTTTTGTTCAATCCACATAAATTTGTTAAAATTTTATAAATTTAATAAAACTTAATCAATTTGTGTTGTGTTTACTTTCCCGAACTCTTGCATTCAATCTGCCCAGTTGGTGGAATGAACTCCCTAACTGCATCAGAACGGCAGAGTCACTTGCTGTCCTCAAGTAACGACTAAAAACTCAACTATTTAGTCTCCACTTTCCTTCCTAATCTGCAATTGCCTCTCTGGTTCTACCGCTAACTGTATTACAAAAAATAAATAAATAAATTACTAATGTTTTGCTTCTTACACTTTACATACCTGAAACTTGGCTACAGCACTTAATAATTGTTGCTCTTATAGTTGTGTAAATTGCTTCCTTGTCCTCATTTGTAAGTCGCTTTGGATAAAAGCGTCTGCTAAATGACTAAATGTAAATGTAAATGTAAATGGGACAACATGAATTAATTGTGTGGAACCCTGACAATATGTTAATCACGAATTACATTTTTGGATTTAATATTGTCTTTATTTTCTGTTTTACAAACCAGAAATAGTTCCAAACAAAGCTAGAGCAGATCATTAGTGCATTTTGGAGAAAAAAAATGTTACGTTTAATTGCTGATTGTAATTTGTTTGTGAGCCAATGATTCAGTGATTAATTTGTAAAGCTGCTTTTTTTTTTATTAACTTAATCGTTGACGTATTCAATGAATCACTCATTAAAACTACTGGGAACGGTGGCTCAGTGGTTAGCAAGAAGATCGCTGGTTCGAGCCCCGGCTGGGTCAGTTGACATTTCTGTGTGGAGTTTGCATGTTTTCCCCGAGTTCGCATGAGTGTCCTCGGGTGCTCCAGCTTTCCTCAAATCCAAAGACATGTGCTATAGATGAAATAAGCTAAATTGGCTGTAGTGTATGTGTGTGTATGCAATAGTAAATGGGTGGTTGGAAGGGCATCCGCTGTGTAAAATATATGCAGGATATGTTGGCCGTTCATTCCGCTGTGGTGACCTCTGATCAATATGGGAATAAGCTTAAGGAAAACAAATGAAAGACTGAATGATAGTTACTTCACTTAAAAAAAGTGAGTAAACCCATTGTAACTCGGAACTTAAATTTTATAATTATGCACATATATTTTCTTAACAATTTTAAGGCAACATGTTAACTCATTTTTTTTACGTAAAGTCAACTAATCACTTTAAAAGCAAGTTTATTCACTTTTTTTAAAATAGTCAACTAATCTATTTTTAGATTGTAGTTCTCATAAATTCATGAATTCTGTTAAAAACAGCAAGGATTAAAGATGTTCAAGTGATGATATTATACAGTCACCGGCCATTTTATTAGGTACACCTGTCCAACTTCTAGTTAATGCAAATTTCTAATCAGCCAATGATAAAGGCAACAGTAACTCATTCGGATGGTAGGGTCAGAATTTGGCGTCAACAACATGAAAGCATGTATGCATCCTGCCTTGTATCAACGGTTCAGGCTGGTGGTGATGTAATGGTGTGCTGGATTTTTTTGGCACACTTTGGACCCATTAGTGCCAATTGAGCATCGTGTCAATGCCACAGCCTACCTCAGTATTGTTGCTGATGACATCCATTCCTTTATGATCATCTTCTGATGAATACTTTCAGCAGGATAACACGCCATGTCATGAAGCACGAATAATCTCAGACTGTTTTTTTGAACATGACAATGAGTTCACTGTACTCAGATGGCCTCCACAGTCACTAGAACTCAATCCAACAGAGCACCTTTGGGATGTGGAGATTCACATCGTAGATGTGCAGCCGACAAATCTGCAGCAACTGCGTGAGGCTATCATAGTAATATGGAGCAAAAGCTCTGAGGAATATTTCCGGTACCTTGCTGAATCTATGCCACGAATGATTAAGGCAGTTCTGAAGGGAAAAGAGGATCCAGCCAAGTACTTGTAAGGTGTACCTAATAAAGTGGCCGGTGGGTATATATTTGTGTCTGTTCAGCTGTTAGTTGGATTCAGAAGGCTTGGAGAAGCACACACATCCCTTATGAGCTGATTCTTTTTGAAGCTTAGACATGAATGGAAAAGAGCATTGAAGCTGTAATAAAAATCTGTCCTCAAATGAGGCAAAAATGGGAAAGTCGAATGAATTAAAAACAGCATGACGTGGAATAAATGAAGTGATCATTTTTAAATTTCAGGTGTGCCAATCCTTTCAAGTTGTTTGTAGATTACGACTGTGTATTATTTTCTTTCTCACTTATTACTGCCATGCGGTTAAATAAAAAAAATAATTAAATAATTAACATTTCATTTCAAAATCTCTGCAAATGACTAATTGCCCTAAAAGCTCCTCTGTATAGTGAAAGTGTGGCTTTAACTTTGCTTTTCCAGATGGAAACTATTAAAACTAGCCTTTTTATAAAATTCAAAGGTGCTTTTGAAATACTTCTCTCCAGTCAAATGAACTCAAATGAATAATACTGTGAATTTCAGACTGATGTGTCACCAGGCACCGGTGCAATTTTGTTCACTTCATTCAATGCTTCAGTGGGGTGTGTGTTTTGGAAAGGTCACACAATCCTGCGGTTCGTAGGGACTGTCAGTTAGAACCTGGGGTGGTAATTTTTGGTGCCTTTTTCTTAATGTAATGTAATACATTCGTTGCTGCTTTGCCATACTATTCTACCTTTGTTCCAGTGGCAGTGAAATAGTACTGTGTATTAACATACTACTCGACCTCATTGTTTGTTAATGTTGATTTTGCCACATATATTTTAATTTAGTCCATAAAAATTATTTTACTTTCTCCTGCAAGCATAAACACACACTTTATTGTGCTGATTTATTATACTCTATTTATCATAGACGTTAACACGTTCTGTGTACGTTCTCAGAGGTTAAAACAAATAAATTCCTAATGGTAATTTATATTAAAGATTTATGGTATATACCTACATCAATACAGTTGAAGTCAGAATTTTTAGCCCCCCAGTTTTTTTTTTCCTCGATTTCTGAGATTTTTTTCAACATATTTCTAAACATAATAGTTTTAATAACTCATTTCTAATAACTGTATTATTTTATCTTTGCCATGATGACAGTAAATAATATTTCACTAGATATTTTTAAGACACTTCTATACAGCTTAAAGTGACATTTAAAGGCATAACTAGGTTAATTAGGTTAACTAGGCAGGTTAGGGTAATTAGGCAAGTTATTGTATAATGATGGTTTGTTCTGTAGACTGTCAAAAAAAGATTTAGCTGAAAGGCGCTAACAATTTTGTCCTTAAAATGGTGTTTAAAAATCAATAACTGCTCTTATTCTGGCCAAAATAAAACAAATAAGACTTTCTCCAGAAGAATATATATATATATATATATATATATATATATATACATATATATATATATATATATATATATATATATATATATATATATATATATATATATATATATATATAATGATATGTATAAGTCACTTTCTATGTACCTATTGTAACAACAACAATAACAATCAATTTGACATAATTACATGCAACTAAACCTAAACCTAACTCTGATCCTAACCCTTTAACCACAGTCAGACATACTGTAAATATATGTCTGACCCTAGTATATAAATGTATGAGCGATATCTGCAATATCGGTTTATTGGCACTATTTAGAGGCATGCGTTGCTTTAGTGTTCCACCAATGACGATATACATCCGTACCCCACTGCTTTGAGTGTAATATTGCTTTTATACAACAGTTTGACGGCATAATTATGTACATAAAAAAGAAAATGAAACAAGAAGAGTCCAAAAAACATTTTGTATATGGAACTACTTTTTTCTGCCATTCATTCTCATCTGCAGCTGACGTCAGAACTGCAGAAACCATTGCTACTTCACAAACATCACTTTAGAGCTTGTATTTGAATGATTCTCTTGCATAATGTCTAGAGTGAGGATGAAACAAGTGATTTTGCTCACATTTTAAGAGTACAGGGCTGAAATGCCATGAGTCTAGAGATATTTCCTAGTACAGTTTTGCTATTGGGATATCACAATAATTAACCCTGAAAAAGCCAAAGCAAAGCAAGCACTACCAGATTACTATAGAATAAATACAGCACTACAACATACAAAAGAGAAATTGACTTAGAAAGTCAATTACCTGTTTTATAATGATTTGATAAGCTATATGAAATTAAGAGTTTTTCTCCTCTAAGGGCTTATTATGCAGTCTTTGTTGCCGCCTTGTGGCGGAACGTCAACCCTCTTTGCCCTGCTCAGTATGACAGGCTTATGGAAACCAATCGCACTGAATCTCCAAAATTATAAATATTTAAAAATAGGCACTATCCTTACAAATAAACTGCGTTAAACAACTACACCCTCATCTAAAAAATCTTAAAAAGTACAGTATGTTATCCAACAGCTGCAATATTTACTGTAATGAGTTTACTGATCTGCTGTCACTCTATGCGGGCAGAGTAATACACAAGGGTGAGGAGGCTGTACGAGTGCTGCTGTTGCGGAATATCGCACAGCTATCAGCCAATCAGATTTGAGATCCAGACAGAACTGTTGTATAAATATAAATAGATGTTAATTAAAAACGTTTAATTATCTTTTTACTTCCTGGTTTGTTTACTTATTTATTGTGCAATCTAATACTTGATACAATGCTTAGTACATGTGCTATACAGTAGCTAACGTAAACACTACATTAAGCCACAATTGCGATTGCTATTTTTAGAAATGAGTCTCTAAACTTTGGTATAGGGACACATTATTATTATTATTATTATTATTATTATTATTATTATTATTATTGTTGTTGTTGTTGTTGTTGTTGTTGTTGTTGTTGTTGTTGTTATTCTCTTCATAATTGTGTTGAAAGTCAACTGCTAGTACATAATGTGAACATTATATCAGTGCATATGCAATTTTAACCGAGTCACTCACTGTTACGCAACACCATTTAAGATGACTGACAGACAAACAAAGCCAATTTAGCTGGACTTAAAAGTCTCTCCCGCTGCAATGGAAGTTTGAAATGAACCCACAACCCTTCTGCAAACATGATTAGTCCCATCCAATTTTGCAGCAGTGAGTCTGTCAGAGTAATTAAGGGGAGATCCAGCTGAAGAGACTACTTACCGCCCTAATGGGTTAGAGGTGCTGCCTGATAAAAAGGCCCTTTTGCCTTATGAACGTGATTAGTAATCTTCAGCTCTGAATAAGAAAGATGATGGGGTTGAGATTTCTGTCCAGGTTAAAAAATAATGATGTGTGTGTAACTGCTACACAATAACTCATCTGTGCTGAGTGAAACATTGGAGGCAGAATTCATAAGTAGCGTATAAGTTTTAAATTTAAAAAAAAAAAATTTTTCATGACTTGTATGTTGATGCACACTTGATGTGCATCAAGCTATCAGCAGGTTGTGCACAGTGGTTGTGCACTTAGTTGTCTGTGATCTGTGCAGGTTTAAATCCCACTGGTGAAATAGTATTTATAGTTCCTACTTTAGGGTATGTGCCTGATGATGTACAGACACCATTTTATTTCTGAGTGTTTGATCAAAATTTGCATAAATATGTCAGTTTTGACAAAATAGTCTTTATGCAAGTGCAAAAAGCTTAAAGTTTTAAATGTTCATGACATAAACACATTTACCTAATACTTTAAAACATGTGCACAAAAAGTTATGACTATGTAACAAATAAACATGGGATGGCATTAATGGATAAACCAACACGTTTGTTGTGATATTCCAATTTTAGAGTGTATGTTTGATCTACATCTTTGCATTGAAGCATTGTAGCTACAAGTAGTGTTGTCAGAATTTCACAGACGTATAGACTGAACACACACTATTTATGATTTCACTGTTTACATAAAGTGATTTTTTTGAGGATTACACAGAGATGACAACAAAACAGTTTAGTTACAGAGATAGTTTACATGACAAATTTGTGTTTTTATCACTTACTCACCCTTTATTTGTTTTATATATGTTTGAGTTTCTTTATTCTGTTGAACTTTAAAGAACGGTGAATACTTGTAGAGATTGAACTATATATATGTGTATATGTATATATATGTATGTATATGTATATATATGTATATGTGTATATATATATATATATATATATATATATATATATATATATATATATATATATATATATATATATATATATATATATATATATATATTAGGGATGTAACGGTATCAGAATTTCACGGTACGGTAATACCTCGGTATGAATGTCACGGTACGGTATTTATTGAATCATTTACAGGAAAAAACTAAACTTATGAAAATACTCCAAAAAAGTGCCAAAAGTGTCAATGACATACAAATTAGCCATCTATCTGTAAGCTTTGAAACAGGAACTTCAATTTTAATACCAAAAAACTATTAAACCATGTAAAAAAAATAAAGTTTCAATTTAGTATTGTTGAAAACTCATCACATTCAACATTTAATCACACTCAGCCCATCTACCCAGATGAGAGCTCTGCTAGTCGGACTTCTCATCAAGCATCTCCCGCTGGATCTAATCTCACTATATTTATTAAACGGGATATTTCATTTATCTTGTTGTCTTTATCTAACGACATATTCCCTGACTTTGGGCATTGGAATCTATTACTTGTTCTCAGGTAACGTGTTTTGGCTGAGTGCAAAGATAAGTTAATGATTAATGTAAGCACGTACATTCTGTATATTGACTGATCGCTTGCCTTTATTTCCAATAATGTATAAACTTATTGTATGTTATACTTTTAAAATGGCCATTATCGATTATTAAAACTGATACTCAGCAAAAGAGAGGCTGTGTTTCGTATTTTCACTGAAATTGAAAGGAGGCAGTTGTTATCGGCTCCGTTTTGTTATAAATATCCACACAGTGAAGATGACGCTCATCTTATGCAGCACGGCGCCTCAACATTTCTGCTGTCTAAGTTGCTAATATTAAAATGAAAATAGGCAGTTCCTTAAATCATGTTTACATTTTATTGTTGAGAAAGTGAAACAACGAAGCCAGGGTGATGTGAATGAAGTTATAAAGTACACTGTTCCCTTTGAAGATTTACCCGTGTCCTCGGTATAATCTGCTTTTCCATATCAAACTGAGAAGAAGAGACTGCAGCCTTGATCAAACTTGCGAAGTCTGAACTTACACGGAGATAATGCAGGACTGAACTGTGCGTGTAAAGCAGGTCCCACACCAGAAGCGACGCTCGGCGGCGCGCCGCGCAGCGCCATGTATTTTAGAATTCTAATCATAGGTTTCTATCAGGATACACACACCGGCGCCGCAAGTCGGCGGCGCCCGGCGACGGCTCAGGACACAGTTCATTTTTCAGCCGCGCCACAGAGCGCCATCTGATTAGTTTCATGTTAAATATCATTCGAATGTGCGCGTCTGGTGTGCGATACTTTAATCTGTCATGTACGCGCCGTGTCGCGGCGCTTCTGGTGTGCGACCTGCTTTAGAGTTTTCCAGCTCTTTTCATCCCCGCTTCTAGCAGCACACTCCATTTCCGCATTACTGGATCTGTAGCAACAACAGACCGCAAGGGATGATGGTCAAGCATGGGCTGATGGCAATTGTAGTTTTCGTTACCTCCCGTTCGCTTCATTCGCCTGAGCAAATTTTCTCAGAAGACCTATAGTTTTACCGAGTCATGCGACTTCGGTAATATCGAAAAAAATTAATATTGCGGTATGACGGTATGTGTTTCTGCCAAGTGCTATCGACTATATACATGCCAGTCAACAATGAGTAGGCCAAAGGAAAAGAAAAATACACTCAAACATCGGTCGCAAAATAAAATGTTACATAATTGAAATAAAAGAATGATACAGCGGTAGAGCAACCATCACACTTTTCCTCAAAGCTCGCTGAACTGAACTGAGCTCCCATACATGCGTGCTTACATCTTAAAGGTAAAACAACCACATGAATAGTCCTCTTAAAGGGGATTATTTATACACAATGCATATCAAACATTAAACGACCACTACAATATCACAATAATTAACCTAGAAAAAAACAGAGCAATCACTAACTTAACAGACTGCTGTTGTGTTTGTGGTAAGGAGGAACGAGGCTGAATCCAGCCTCTTATTCACAGCTTTTTATTGACTATCCGGTCCACCTTAAAAACCGCGACACTTCCGTTTTTCAGCTTCTTATTTGCGCTGAGGAAAGCACACTAAGCAAGGGCTTATTATGCGGTCCTGGCACCATCTTGTGGATAGACAGCGTCAAATGTCTATGGCTGCCGACTAGCTGTCTCTCAGAAATTGTAAATATTTCAAAATAGGGAATGTTCTTACAAATAATCTGCATAGTTGCAATATAAACAACTATATTATCGACAAAAATAGTCTCAAATGTACATTTTGTTGTCTAACAACAGTAATATGTGTCAAACTTTAGCATCTCTGCTTGTTGCTGGCTGTATGTGGGCGAAGTAATATACAATGAAGGGTGAAGAGGCTTTTGATGATGTTATTGTCAAAATATCACATGGCTATCAGCCAATCAGATTCAAGAACCAGACAGAACTGTTGTGTGTGTATATATGGTGGTGGTGGTGTAATGTGGGGGATATTTTCATGGCACACTTTGGGCCTATTAGTACCAACTGAGCAACGCCACAGCCTACTTGAGTATTGTTGCTGACCATGTCCATCCCTTTATGACCAGTGTACCCATCTTCTGATGGCTACCATGTCATTGATTGTTGCCATGTCATAAAGCGCAAATCATCTCAGACTGCTTTCTTGAACATGACAATGAGTTCAAATGGCCTCAACAGTCACCAGAACTCAATCCAATAGAGAATCCAATAGATATGGGAAATACGGTGATAAAAACACCTTGCTCTATTCAACATTATCTGGGAAATGTTTGAAGATGGAAAAAAAATATAGGAGGCCTAATAATTTTACTTTACTTTTACAACTTTAAGTCTAATTCATGTCTTTGGACGTTAACACAGCTAATGATAAGTGACATTTGTGCTTCCACTGCACTTGCAGAGCACAAACCCATAGTTTAGTGAATGTGAAAGCGTTTCTCTTCCTCTATCACTGCAATAGTAAGGTCTCTGTTTGGATTTCACTACTCTTCTGGGAGTGTTGTGTGTTTATGCGAGTAAGTGCAATGCTCCAGAGGCTTTGCCACAGGAAATGCGCTGTAAACAATGTTGTGCAGCCTTGTCCTTTCCTCCCACCGATAACTTTCCTCTCTGACAGCACTGTAAGTGTGTGTCTGTGTTTGTGCTGGAGTGTATCGGTAGGACTCTGAGAGGCCAATTAATCTGAACAAAGATTGAATTGCAGGGAGTTATTTACACAGTGGAAGGTTCGGATTCTTGAAGGCTCTACGAAACAAGTTACACAGTTTCCACTGTGTTTGAAAATGTGCTCCATCTATAACAATGTCAGCGTGAGTATAGCTCTGACCTTTACAGATTCACTACTAGAAGCTTTTGCCTGATATGACCTGGAGTTCTTGTTCAGGGAAACAATTTTTTATTGACTAACACATTATTTAACATCCCAAGTGTTGCTAAAATGAACATAGACAGTGTCTGAAACAAAATGATATCATCAAAAAGTCATGACAACATACAGTTAAAGTCACAATTATTAACCCTCCTGTAAATTTCTTTTTCAAAAATTTCCAAAACTATGGTTTACAGAGCAAGGTATTTTTTTTACAGTATTACCTAAAATACTTGTCTCCACTGGAGAAAATCGTATTTGTTTTGTGTTGTTGTTTGCCTCACAGCAAGAAGGTCGCTGGTTCTAACCTCACCTGGGTCAGTTGGCATTTCTGTGTGGAGTTTGCATGTTCTTCCGCGTGGGTTTCCTCCGGGTGCTCCAGTTTCCCTCACAAGTCCAAAATCATGTGGTATAGGTGAATTGGGTAGGCTAAATTGTCCATATAGTGTATGTGTGTGAATAAGTGTTTCCCATTGATGGGTTACGGCTCTAAGGGCATCCGATGCATAAAACAAATGCTGGACAAGTTGGCGGTTCATTTTGCTGTGGTGACCTCAGATTAATAAAGGGACTAAGCCGAAAAGAAAATGAATTAATGAATTATTATATTATATTATATTATATTATATTATATTATATTATATTATATTATATTATATTATATTATTTTATATTATATTATATTATATTATATTATATTATATTATATTATATTATATTATATTATTTTATATTATATTATATTATATTATATTATTTTATATTATATTATATTATTTTATATTATATTATATTATTATATTGTATCCTATTCTATTATTTTATATTATTATATTATATTATATTATATTATATTATGTCATATTATATTATTTTATATTATATTATATTATATTATATTATATTATATTATATTATATTATATTATATTATATTATATTATTATATCATATTCTATTCTATTCTATTATTTTATATTATATTGTATTATATTAAATTATTATATCATATTCTATTATTTTATATTATTTCATATTATATTCTATTATTTTATATTCTATTATTTTATATTATATTATATTATATTATATTATATTATTTTATTTTATATTATATTATATTATATTATATTATATTATTATATTGTATCATATTCTATTCTATTATTTTATATTATATTATATTATATTATATTATATTATATTATATTATATTATATTATATTATCATATTCTATTATATTATATTATTTTATTTTATATTATGTTATATTATATTCTATTATATTATATTATATTATATTATATTATATTATATTATATTATATTATATTATATTATATTATATTATATTATATTATATCATATTATATTATTATATTATATCATATTCTATTCTATTATTTTATATTATATTATATTATATTATTTTATATTATATTATATCATATCATATCATATCATATCATATCATATCATATCATATCATATTATATTATATTATATTATATTACTTTTTGTCACGTTTTTACAGTGTACATAGCCAACTTTTACTTGATATGGGGAAATTAAATAATTTGTTTTGCTTTTCTATTCTATCTGTTATTCTTGACTTCAGCATAAAAGCTTAAATAGTTAAAGGTTTGAAAGTTTGCTTATGTTACTAAAATATAAAAGTATTTTTAAAAGATGCACGATGGCAAGCTGGGTCAGTGATTAGCACTGTTGCCTTACAGCAAGAAGGTTGTCGAGTCCCGGCTGGATCAGTTGGCATTTCTGTGTGGAGTTTGCATATTCTCCTTGTGTTCACATGGGTTTCCTCTGGGTGCTCCGGTTTCCCCCACAGTCCAAAGACATGCACTATGGGTGAATTGGATGAACTAAATTGGCCATAAATTGTGGATTAGTGTGTGTTTATGTGGATGCAAGAGTAAATGGGTGTTTCCCATTAGGGTTTTGGCTGGAAGGGCATCCCGGTGTAAAACATATGCCAGAATAGTTGGCGGTTCATTCCACTGTGGCAACCTCTGATAATAAATTAGAGACTAAGCTGAAGGAAAATAAATGATTAAATAAAAGATGCATCTTTCATGTATTTAAAAAATAGATATACATAATTCTGTTTTAGAGCTCCTAGCAGCAGACAGAGAAAAACATGTCTATTTTACACCGTCAACAATGTATTTATGCAGTACATTGCTTGGAGAAATATATTTGAGAAAATGGTTCACAATACAAAAAAGATCTCTGGCTCACTGATTTGGCAACCTTGATCAAAGCACATTTTATCCTCTAAGGCTTCATATATATCTAAATTCAGCCTGTTTACATTTTTGCAGGCTGATTTTTTTTTTTTCTAGTTTTATTGTGCATTATTCATCAGCGCATAAAAACACTGTCTTTGTAATATTTTATCAGAATGTAATTACGTGCTATGCCTTCCAAACAACTTTCCTTTCCAAATCACTTTTTGCTTTTACATAACTGCATTCTGGTATATCATTTCCACAATTTTTAATGATGAAAATCCTGGTTCTTTTTGAATATACAGTACAACACAGCTGGGAAATATCGTTTCTGTGTGTTATATACAGATACATAGTTAATTGCAGAATTAAAAACTTCCTTCTCAGTCCAAGCAAAATATTAACTTAGGTGAACGTCCTGTTTTAAGGCTACTTATAGTGTTATATATATTAAAATCTCATGCTTGTGATACTGTATTATTTCTTTAGGACCGTTTATAAGATTGTTTTATACAGTTTTACAGATTTCAATTAATGAAGCAGCAGTTTTCTAATGTTTGAAACACTGAAACTGCTCTTTCTCAGTTCTCTGTTTCATTTAATGTGATACTGGATTAAGAAAACTGCATATACTGTACTCTATTGGGACTCTTGATTTCGATTGTTCTTTTATTTTGAAGTTGTGATGCTTTAATACTTGCTCTGATATTGTGGCATTATCCAGCTATACTGTAAAAAGAGAACATTTGGCTTTTTAAATATAGTCTGCCCAATCACAGTGATGATTTAATGTAAAATATATACATTTTTATAAATTCTGAAAAATTTGACATGCTTATTTTTATTAATTTAAACCATAAAAAACATAGTTCAGGAAAAATAAATCTACAAAAATGTAAATAAACGGTTGTTTATATATATATATATATATATATATATATATATATATATATAATAAATAACAAAATAGGGGCGGTGGATTCAAGCCCTAAATAAAGTTTTGGTTGTTTTGCAAAAATTGTCACAATCTAATAATGATTTTTTTTCAATAGAATGAAGAGAAATGGTTGGAAAATATTGCCAAAGATCCTTATTTTGTATGTACACATATACGGTATTTGTATTGAATTAACAGCTAATACCACAGTAATAATCACAATTATTAAAGATCACAACAGCATCTTTACATAATTGAAAATGATAAAAAAACAAAAACCTTAATTCATGCATATTTATTTAAATAGTGTACAGGGCAGGGGTGCCCAAACTCGGTTTTAGAGGGCCGGTGTCCTGTAGATTTTAGTTCCAACTCTTAATTCAGTTCACCTGAACTAAATAATCAAACTCTTTCTAAGTATACTAGAATATTCCAGGCAGGTGTGTTGAAGGAAGTTGGAGCTAAACTATGCAGGATACTGGCCGCCCATGACTAAGTTAGGGCACCCCTGGTATAAACATAGAGCGATTAACAAGAAGGTATAAGTTGGTTATTATACTAAAGTTATGTTTTTTGTTTGGTTGTTTTTTGTTTAAGTAGTCCTTGGCTAGCATTTAGTTTAGTTTATTTGTTAACAAGGTTAATGCACATTAATTAACATTACTGTAAAATGTGCCCGGATTAGCCAAGAATGGCTATTTTTTTATATGTAGACCCTTGACAGAATGTTAAAATGTCACAACTAAAATATAAACCATTATGTAATTAACTAAACATAAACAAAACATAATGCAAAACAAAATACAACCACCACATACAATTGAAGTCAGATTTTTTTAGCCCTCCTGAATTATTACTCCTAATTTTCCCCGATGTCTGTTTAACAGAAACATAGTAGTATAGTTTCAATATTTCACTTCTAATAACTGATTTCTTTTACCTCTGCCATGATTACAGTACAGAATATTTTACTACGCATTTTTCATGATACTTGTATTTAGATTAAAGTGCAATTTAGAGGCTTAACTCGGTTAATTAGGCGAGTCATTGTATAACGATGGTTTGTTCTGGAGACAATCGAAAAAATATATTGCTTAAGGGGAAAATAATATTGACCTTAAAATGGTTTAAAAAAAACTGCTTTTGTTCTAACCGAAATAAAACAAATAAGACTTTCTCTAAAAGAAAAAAAGCATTATAGGAAATTCTGTGAAAATCTAATATGTCTAATAATTTTGACTTTAACTGTATATAAAATATACAAGTAACAAGGAGGGGAAAGAAAAACTATGGCAGCAGGAGACGACAACGTATCCAAGAACAAACAGTAAAAGTAGGTCTACTGTACAGCACTATTGTTTACATTACTGAGTTGTCAGTAACCAGCTTTTAACATGAAATTAAAACGAACAAAAAGTATGTCATCTTCTAATTGTTGATGGGATGGAGTTCTATTCCCTATAGCAGCTTTCACTGACAATACAGACTAATTGAAATCTTTTCAGAGAAATAATACAGTCTCCTCTTTCACTACCCCTAGTAGTTAGGTGAGCAGTTGGTCTCACATTCACAAACTCATTTAGCGGGGAAGTCAGATTATGTATAGTCTTAAACAATAGACAGATATCGTGGAGAAAATAAGTATTGAAAAAGTCACCATTTTACTCAGAAAACATATTTCTAAAGTTGTCATTGACTTGAAATTTTCACCGGATGTTGGTAACAGCCAAAGAAATCCATATATGCAAGGAAAACAAATCAAATTTGTTTACAAATTAAGTTATGTGTAGGAAAATGAAATGACACAGGGATAAAGGATTGAACACATGAAGAAAGGGAAATGTAGAAAGGCATTTATAGCCCAGACAGCAGCTGAAATCTCTCAGTAGTTCTTGAGCAACCCTCTGCCATTCGTCATTGCACATTAATATTCGGATGATGAAGATGAAGCCAGGGTGGACATTTCAGCAAGACAGTAATCCTAAACACAGCCAAGGAAACTCTCAAATGCTTTCAGAGAAAGAAAATCAAGCTGTAGAATGGCCCAGCTAATGACCTGATCCGAATCCAATAGAAAATACAAAATAAAGATCAGATTCGATAGACGAGACCCACATTACCATTAACATTTTGACACTCTGATGCAGTCTGTGAAGAAATCACACCTGAGCAGTTCATGTGACTTTATTATCCGTATGAAAGGCATCTTTAAGCTGCCATCATTTAAAAAAAAGCCTTAGTATTAAATACATTTCAGTAGTTCAGTACTTTCTCCTTAAGTCATGTTAATTGTATTACACATAACACATTTTTCAGATTTTATTTAATTGTTTTTGTTTGTATTGTTTGGGTTTTTACCAAAGTCCTGGTTCAATTCCATGTCAACAGCTCCTTTAGAAAATTATTTCCAGGAAAAAACACGTCCAATACATAGTTTCCCCGCTGTATGTACATATTTAATCACATATCAGCATTATCTGCACACCTTGACTAACAATATCAGCCAATAGCCTTGCGTTCATCTTCCAGATCCAGTACACATGCCAAGAAGCTACCCACTACAGTATGATTGATCATTTATCCAGATGCATTCTGATCTGTAACCAAACCTCATTCAGCTAATGCATCTAACAAGGATCTTCAAATAATCCCTACAGACGTCGGTACGTGATCTGTTGTACTAAACAGAAGCGTTTCCCTTTGCTCAGCAGAAAAGGAGCAATTTGTACTAAACGATATGCTCTTTGCTGCTAATTGAAAGTGACTTCTTTGTTTGATGGAATTCGAATGAGATGCATTTGTTTGTTCTGCTAGACGGCTGTTTGGTTTTTGTTTATGCAATTTATTTCAGGCATTGTTTCGCTTTCTTTGTGACTAAAGCATCAAAGCAGATGCCGGGGAAAGCTGGTTTTGTCATTCTGTCTTTTCCTCAGCTTGCAGACGTGTCGTGATTACTGTCTGAGATGCATATGTCACATTGCTTTTGCTGTAAGAAGCTTGTTTGCATGACTTGTACAAGTCGGTCTAGAATAAATGAGTTTCTGAGACTGTTGAGCCACCGTGAACAGTTGTTGTGGCTGACAGATATATTTCGGAATAAGGTTGATCATGTCATGCTGTTTCTCAATTTCGCACGCTGTCCATCATTAATGGTATTCATAAAATAATTAGTGTGACTTCCAATTGAAAGTATGTTAAAAAGTGTGTTTTAATTTATTAGGATGGCCATACACACACACTTTAACTGCTAATATTGGCTGGAACACATTCCGTTTAATGGGAATTTGATTAGAGATCAAATAAAAATGACAAAATAAAATTTACATATTTAAAATAACGATTAGATTTTTTAAGATTTAGCCATGTGAATAAAGGCTTTTAAAATTTTCCACATTTTTTGAGTGCCTTGAACTGATATCTGATGTTATAATAACATTTATATATATATTTATATATATATATATATATATATATATATATATATATATATATATATATATATATGTATATATTTATATATATATATATATATATATATATATATATATATATATATATATATATATATATATATATATATATGTATATATTTATATATGTATATTTATATATATATATATATATATTTTTTATATATATATATATATATATATATATATATATATATATATATATATATTTATATATATATATATATATATATATATATATATATATCTATATATTTTACATATTATAATATATACTACTTCACAATAGTCTTGTCGCCAACCAGGTTTTAGAAAAAACAAATAACTTGACTTCTAGTTGATCACTTTTGATTACGTGACTTCTAGTTGATTACGCTTATTTTACCAAAATTAAATATGATTATGTCTTGATTTTTAATTATTTAATTGTATAAAGGTGCTTTCACACCTGTGAATCGATTCAGTTGTTCTGAAACAGAGATTACAAATGTTACATTGTTGCTCTTTGCTCTTCGAGCGGTTCGCTTTCACACTGCAAAGTTTGTAATCGGACCAAAAGAGTTAAAACAAGTCACGTATGAGTAAACTCTCCTCACATTGGTCAGAGTGTCAGGGTTTATATTGCAGAGTCCCATTCAGCTGTCAGGAGAGGTTGTGGTTTGGTGGTGTTTGACAAGGTGCGCGCGACGTGTCTGAGGAGAGATGCGGTGGGGAGGGGTGAGAAGGGTGCGCGACATAGCCTATTTAAGGACCGGGAGGGAGACGCGGGATTACCGGGAGATTATCACTCGTTTGCGGGCATCCAGAGACTCGGGAAACTCCCCGCCCTACTCAGTATTCTCTTTTCATATATCTGTATGCCTATTACATATCCATAAAACACTGATATAACCGCGCTCGGATCGGATCGCTTTCTCACTGCAATCCATCCGCTCCAGAGTTCGTTTCAATCAAGCCGAGACCACCTCATTCAAGCGACCTCGGAGCGATTGATTTGGCGCGGATCCGAGAGCGATTGGTGGTTTCACATATGCCAAACGAACCACGCTAACTGGGCAAACGAGACAGGTTCCTAAACAAAAGTCTAGGTGTGAAAGCACCCTAAGACTCCCATGAATTTGGAGGACTGCATCCATACATGGAATGGCAAAGAAAGCGTTCTTGCAGGACTCCCAGAGTTCATCGAGATTCTTTGGATACATCTTCAATGCCTCCTTCTTCATCTTACCCCTAACATGCTCAATAACGTTCATAACTGGTGACTGGGCTGGCCAATCCTTGAGCACCTTGACCTTCTTTGCTTTCAGGAACTTTGGTGTGGAGGCTGAAGTATGAGAAGGAGCGCTATCCTGCTGAAGGATTTGCCCTCTCCTGTGGTTATTAATGTAATTGGCAGCTCAAATGTTCGATGTTGCCATCCACTCTGCAGATGCCTCGCATGCCATCATACTGACTGTAACCCCAAACCATGATTTTTCCTAGCCTGACATGTTTTTTCCTTTAAATGATTTTACCAAACATGACTCGTTTCTGTGGAAATCTTAGGTCCATGCAGGTTCCAACAGGTCTTATGCAGTATGTGTAATGATTGGGATGCAGTTCAACAGAAAATTCATTAAACAAACTGACAAATGATCAAGTTATTATTTGTTGCGCTTACAACTGGGAATCACAAGACTTTTGTCAGGTAGTGTATTTGTGTATTGTGTATGGTTATTATTTATACTGTATGTAAATGCACACACATACATTATATGCATATACATGTAAATATGTACATGATTGTAAAATTCTGGGAATTTTCTTAGGCTGGAAACTTTCCGTTGGAAATAACAGGAATATATAGAAATTAATGGAAATGAACTGAATTTTGTAAATTGAAGGTTATTCAATTACAAGGTACTTGATTGTAATTTAGAAAAGTATATATTTTTAAAATTAATTCCTCCAAATTTATAAATAATTTAAATAAATTCTCATAAATTGCTGTAAAGTGTAAACATGGAATATTTCCAAAAATCCAGAGACGAAGTTCCTATGGAAATTTACTGGAAATGTTTTCACCTTTTTGCAACGCTATTACTTTGAGAATTAATAATTTTGATGTGTATAATTATTTTTTTATTTAAAGACACTTAGACATCCACATGTATATACATATTTGCATGAATGTGTGTATTTATATACATAATATATACACAGTACACACAAAATGATCAACTCAAACCTTTTTTTTATGCATAATTGTATTATTAGTCACGAATAATCATTAAACAGCACTAATTAGAGGAGTAAAAACTGTTAAAAACTACAAATATGGTGCATGTCGAAGATATCGTAAGTAATTAAACTGGCTTTAGATAAAGGTGCTTATATGGTTAATAGTTAATTTTATTATTTTATATAATTTTATTTATTTGAAAATATTTTATTTATTAATTTTCCTTCGGCTTAGTCCCTTATTTATAAGGGTCGCCACAGCAGAATGAACTGCCAACAATTCCAGCATATGTTTTACAAAACGGATGCCCTTCCAGACCCATTTCATTTACCTGTTTATTTATTTATTTATTTATTTTATTTCATTAGCATTAACACTGTGAATATTTTAGAAAGACTTTTTTTTTTTGGACTTTTTAAGCACGTCATCAACTAAGCAAAAGAACTGTGTATTACTGATAAAGTAGTATTTCCCAAAGCTTGCTCTTTTGGTACACTGAAAACTACGTACTTGTTTTCACAAAAAGATACATTTAGCCGCGTATGAGGAGGTAAATTGGGATGCAGCATAAATCTTGTCTTGTTTGGTTGTTTATTTGCTTGGTTTCTGTCTTTAACCCTGTCTTTAGTGATACAACTGTCTCATAAGTTGGTAAAACGTAAGTCAGAATCTAATACAAGTGTTTGACTCTGTCTGTGTTTTTGTCAGTATGTTGACACATCACATCAGGTTGCCAGAAACATCTAATTAAGTCTCTGCTGGAAGTGCTGACAGGCTTTAGGTACTCCTTCGCCCTTAGGCACAGAAAAATACAACCTTAAAACATTCATATCAGACATGTTACAACTAAGAATAACAAATAATATTAAGAATACACGAATGTGTTGAAAATTTTGAAATATTTGCAAAGTAATGTAAACACAATTGTAATAAACCATGGCTGTGATTGAAGAACTATTTGAAAACACTCAGTAAATATAAGGTAGTCACAAAGCATGATGTTAGCATAATCGCATTTATATTTTATAATATAAATAATATAATATAATATAATATAGATGTGATCCCCACATCTTCAATTTCTTTATTTAAATTTCTTTATTTCCAGTTTTTAAATGGATATTTCACCCTAAACAAACACTTGTACTAAAGAGTTTCTGTCCTTTGTTAAACACAGGAAAAATGTACAGTGTTTTGGTTGTCTTGACATCAATTGTATGTTTTTATACTTTACAACAGTGTATACTATGCCGACAAAAGGGTAAGAACAGACAGTAACAAACTCAAACAACTATAACAATGTGTAAATCAAATAAAGACGAACCATATCACCAGGGCCAGACGGAATCTGCAGACGTTTTTGCTATTTCTGCGGAGAATTTAGATAAAAATCTGCAGATTTGTGCAGAATTATTTTGGGAGTATCCAGCAGAGTAGCATAACTAAAACCTTAATATATTAAATAAAAAGTAATAAATTACTGAATAAAAACGGAATGAATTCAGATTTACACATTTAATTAATTCTGCGCTCGCAGATTGCGTGTGGGCCAACATATCACCAATCAGGAATATCAAGCTATTAAAATACTAGCAAAGCATACACAGCAAGCTGAAATAATAAGAACCAAAGCCAGACTAAACAGAAACCGAAGACTGACAATCTGCTGGACTGAAGGCCTTTTAAAGGACAGGTGGCATGTAGGGAATGGCCAGGACTGGGGCAGAGTTTTGAAGCAGAAACCAATCAGGAAGCAGCAGTAATGGAATTGGTTGCAGCAAGGACAAGCGAAACAGCCAATCAGACACTGGGTGGTAGACAAAAATGCGCAATGAGACACGAAAAAATTTATAAAATAAGCGAACATGTGCTGGCACATAACAATAATCCATCCACCTCACGGATGTGGCATATCCATTTTTTGAATGAGATTTTAAACCGAGGTCCTGACTCTCTGTGGTCATCCCATGGCACTTCTCATAAAGAGTAGGGGTGTCATCCCCATCATTCGAATTGGCTCTATCACTGTCTCCCCATTCCACCAATAGCAGGTGTGTGGTGAGCGCACTGGCACCATTGTCCTGTGACCGCCGTCCCATCATCCAAGTGGATGCTGCACACTAGTGGTGGTGTAGAGAGACCCCCTTCATGATTGTAAGGAGCTTAAATGCGCTATATACTGTAAATACACATTACATTACATATCAAGATGCTGATTAGATGATTATTGCACAGTTGTGCCTTAGGCTAACCAGCATCTATTTTATGTATTCTTTTAATTAAAAAGGAAATGAGCACATTTTCATTTGTGGGTTTAATTTACTTGATTATATCAAACTTTATTCTTATTTTCTGACTATTTAAATTTCTAGGTTCTCGTACTCGTATAAAATCATGAGATTTAATAATTTAAAACGACAGTGAGATTTACAAAATGTTGTTAAAATCTGAATATATATATATATATATATGTATATATATATATATATATATATATATATATATATATATATATATATATATATATATATATATATATATATATATATATATATATAATGCATAAAATTCTCAAATGTGTGGCCATCCTGAGGCTGTGTTCAGACTGGCAGCAAAAATCATTGGTGCTGGTTTGAAATGAGATTCTAATCAGATATTTACAGATACGTTTGGAGACTGGATGCTCTGGCTTGCTCAAATCAGATTTTAAAATACCTTTTGCATTACTTCTAACCCTTCACACAGCTATATCATAAAAACATGGAACATCACTATACTGATGCTTTTTTTTGTGGGCTTGTGTGTGTTGTGTTTTTCATGTGGAGTTCTTCTCCCTGTCTTGACAGGCCACCTTTTTCTCCAGCATCCTTTTTTTTTTCAGGCAGAAGCAGACAAAAAGGTCTGCAGTATGAGTTCAAATGATATGATCGGGATGAAAGTGACTTAAAATGAAGTAAACAAAATCAAGATTGAAGTTAGAGCTTGCAGGTCATAGAGTAAAACTGAAAAAACTGCATCACCTGGCCAGTGGGACTGAAGATAATCACAAGCAATTCCCTGAATGGGAATAAACATTGTGTTTTTTCAAAATAAAGGAAATAAACAAGGTGCGCTTTCTGTAATCTCTGTTTCTTTGGTGTGATTTCTGTCATTCCTTCTGAAAGAGTTGACATGAGTGTTGTCTATATTCCCCAGCCTGTCTGGGTACCTGTAGTCTGCGCTGCAAGTCTTGAACCAGACACCTTTTTGCTAAATTTTTTGTTTAAATCTGAAGATGATCGTTAACTTTATTTTGTTTATTTGACAAAATAGTGGACAGCAACGGGTTACATAATATCAGGCTACAATTGCAGATGGATTTCCTGTCAGTCAAGCTTCTTTATAGAGTTGAAGTCAGAATGATTAGCCCCCTGTTTATTTTTTCCCCCAATTTCTGTTTAATGAGGAGATTTTTTTAAACATATTTCTAGACATAATAGTTTTAATGACTCATTTTCAATAACAAATTTATTTTATCTTTGCCATGATGACAGTAAATAATATTTTACTAGATATTTATGAAGACACTTCTATACAGCTTAAAGTGACATTTAAAGGCTTAACTAGGTTAATTAGGTTAACTAGGCAGGTTAGGACAATTAGGCAAGTTATTGTATAACAATGGTTTATTCTGTAGGCTATCGGAAAAAAAATTAGCTTAAGGGGGCTCATAATTTTGTCCTTAAAATGGTGTTTAAAAAAAATTAATAACTGTTTTTATTTTTGCTGATAAACAAATAAGTCTTCCTCCAGAAGAAAAAAATATTTTCAGAACTACTTTGAAAATTTCCTTGCCCTGTTAAACATAATTTGGGAAATATTAAAAAAAAAAAAATAAATCAAAGGTGGGCTAGTAATTTTGACTTTATCTGTATATCAACAAAACTGTTACATGTACACAAAAGGCCTATTTATCTGTAATATTGTTCACACATTTGTCTAAACCTTTCTTTTGCACTTTTTTTTTTTGCTGAGGTAATCCAACCACCTCTAAACATGCTTAATGGGTGGCATGTCCGCTTAGTATGCAAGAACTTGGGGCAGCTGTGGCCTAATGCTGCGTTCACACCAGACGCGGCACGCGCAAGTGATTTACCTGTTAAGTCAATGCAAACACGCGAATAGACATCCTGCGGCGCGATATGCGTGAGTGGCACGGAGCGAATGACGCGAATAGCGCGATACGTGCGAGGCGAATTGAGCGTTTTGCGTGTTTGACGTGCTTAACGAGCGTTTCGCACGAATCTCTCGAGTTTGAAAATCTGAACTTCAGCAGACATTTGCGCCGCGTTAACCAATCAGAAGCTTGCTCTTGTGGGGGCGTGATTGTGACGTAGAACCTGTTGATGGTGTCCCAGGGGAAATCCTCCAGGCGACACCGACAACAAGTCATCAAACTGGGCTTGGCTCAGTCAGAAGCACCGTTGAAAGCCTCCGTATTCCAGGTTCAGTTTCTGGAGGAGTTTATGAGCTCAAAGAGCTGGATGCAGCTCTGAAAGCATGTAGTGGACTCAGACACGGTCCTAAACGTATCAACGCTGTTTTTCAGCCTTCATAAAGTACATAAACACTGTTATTTTCTTCATAAAATCCATGTTAGCTATTTAGCAACGAAGCTACAGTCACCGGGCAGACAGAAGCCCTGCCCATCACGCAAATCCGCGTCTGTTCTGAAATTAATTTGACACGCGAATGAAGCGGATTTGACGCGTAAATGAAGTGAGTAACCTCAAATGTTCACGCGGCAATTTATGCACGAATAGCGCAATTTATCCGCGCGTTCCACGTCTGGTGTGAACACAGCATAATGGTTAGGCTGCTCTACTTGTAATCGATAGGTTGCAAGTTCAATGCTCCAAGCAACCCCTACTTAACCCCCTAATTGGGGGCAGGAGCGTCTGGTGAACCAGTCTATCTATTATTACCAAGATTTGCCTCATTTAATCATAGCATAACATATTAGACTTTGCATAGAGTCAATCAGGTTGTTGATTGTGGCCTGTGGAATGTTGGTCCGATCCGTTGTGGGAAGTGGCTGGATATTGGTAGGAACTGGAATACACTGTCATAGACGTCGATCCAGAACATCCAAAACTTGTGAACATGCAAGAACTTGGGGCAGTTATTGCCCAATGGTTAGGAGGGTGGACTTGTAATTGAAAGCTTGCAAGTTCAATGCCCTAAGCATGGCACCTAAACCCTAATTGCTCCCTGTGTGCGTAAAGCAATAGCTGACCACTCCTCTGGGTGGATGCTTAGTGTGTCTATTTTGTGTGTGTGGTCTCATTTCTCAGTGAAAATGTGTGTGTACATTTGGATGGGTTTAAACACAGGTGTCAAACTCAGTTCCAAAAGGGCCGCAGCTCTGCATCGTTTAGTTCCAACCCTATTTAAACACACCTGATCAAACTAATTGAGACCTTCAGGCTTGTTTGAAAGCACCAATCAGCACCAATGACGCACCAATGACGCTGACCAATCAGCACCAATGATGCTGGCTTAAAACCCAGGTGTCAAACTCGGTTCCAAAAGGGCCACAGCTCTGTACAGTTTAGTTTCAAACCTAATTAAACACACCTGATTAAACTAATTGAGTCATTCAGGCTTGTTTGAAACCTACAGGTAAGTGTGTTGGAGCAGGGTTGGAACTAAACTGTGCAGGGCTTCGGCCCTCCAGGAACTGAGTTTGACACCCCTGGGTTAAAAGAAGAGGACCAATTGAATTTTGAGTGTGAGTAAAACCATACAGGCTCACTTCACTCAACTAGGAAGTTTTCAGTGAACACTGGGATTCATCCATGAAGAGAACACCTTTACAAATTTGCCAACTCAAGTTGTTTAATGAAGTGCAGCCAAGTCGAGACCCAGATGAGGATGACAGACATGCAGATGACATTTCTAGAAGTTTGTGCATAAATGTGTGGGTTATGCAAACAGATTATTGCAGCAGCTGTCCGGGTGGCTGGTCTCAGACAATCTTGGAGGTTAAGATGCTGAATATGGAAGTTCTTGGCTGGTGTGGTTACATGTGGTCTGTAGTTGTGAGGTTGGCTGGGCGTACAGCCAAATTCTCTGTAATGCCTTTGGAGATGGCTGATTGAAGAAAAAATATCATTTAATATCCAATGTGATCCTCCAAAGATACATTATGCAGCCAAACCATAACTATTCTATCAGTATTTATGTCTTTCTGCTTAATTATTGATTTTTGGCTTACTAAAGGTTATAAACTTGCGTTATTGGTCAACGCTGACTTGCCGTTAATAAATCTACTTCCTCTCTCCCTGAACCTTATGAGATCAAGCTAACGAACCATTATTAAGCAACACAGTGCCATTAGCTCTCAATTACACCATCTGGCCATGTAAATTCAGACATCAAATGTTTATTCCCAGCTCCATGTCTTTTCTTTTCTTGAATTTTAAGCGTGTGCTTTAAGACAGTGTCATTTAGTTTGAAATACAGCAGCTCTGACTGGGGGATTGGTGCTGACTGGAAGAGCGCCAGGCCTGATTTCAACCGTCTGACACAAGGCTCCCCCCTGCTGAGAGGCTGATGAGCGATTGTCATCGTTACCTGGAGCAAAACTCATCCTCTTTCGATCCCTTCTGAGTGGAATCAAAGGACAGGGAGCTCCTAAGGTTCGATGAGAGAACAATCCCTTGCTTCTTGTTAAGCTGCAGGTAGAAGAGGGTCTCTTTGATGGGCCGCTCTCATGGCAAATCAGTATGGTCTTTCTGTCAAGAGCATCTGATTGGGTATCAGAGGAATACAAGTTGTCTCTGAGACGTTGCCTAATGCATTACCTGTCAGACTTCAGAGGAACGTTATAATTTGGCGGTTCTGTCCCATGACTTTTATATGAACATTGCACACCAAACAAAGGGAATTTTATTGGTCCATTCACATACATGACAGTCAGTTATGGAATATGGATAAATAAATGACGCTGGCTTCCTGGAGTCCGTCCTAAATTTCTTTGAAGTACAGTGCAATTTGTCTGATAAATATCACAACAAGGCTACGCTCGCTATAATCTCTTTGTTTACTTCACAAATGGTTTGACATTTAATTTCAGAAATACACTGGCAATAATTTAGGAATGCAAAACAAATAATGCATTATTCATATTTTGATTATAATTTTTTAATACAAAAATGCAAACGAATGGCAGAAAAAAATATTTTTTAATTGTAAGCATTAAAGGAACAGTTGACAGGAAAATGTAAATTACCACAAAATTTACTCACCCTCAAGCCATCCTCATTGTACTTTTTTTCTGTCAGACAAACACAGTCGAAGTCGTTTTAAATTTTTTTTCCTGGCTTTTCCATGCTGTATATTAGAGAGGGATGCTAACTTTTATTTTGAAGCTTTACAAAGCGCGTAAATCTAACGTCAAACTAACCTGCCTGCCATCAGGAGGTTAACACGTCTTAGGTTTGATTCGTGTTCGTAACACACATATTTCAATATGTTTAAATGATAAACTCCAACCACTGACTTTCACTGCCATTTATTTATGTGCTTTTGGAAGCTTCAAAATAAAAGTCACTATCCAACATCATTATGCAGCATGGAAGAACCAGGATCACATTTAAAACTCTTTAAAACAAAACAAAAAAAGTCATATACACAGAGGGTGGATTGACACAGAGGGCTCTATTTTAATGATGTAGGTGATAAGTCTAAAGCGCATAGCGCAAAAGCATTAAAGGCATGTCTGAATCCACTTTTGCTATTTTAAGCATGGAAAAATATGGTTTGTGCCACGGCGCTTGGCCTAACAGGATTGTGCTTATTCTCTTGATGAGTTATGGGTGTGTTTTGAGCATAATGTGCATTAAACCAATCAGAGTCCTATCTTCCATTCCCTTTGAGAGTCAGTTGCGCCATGGCCATGGCACATTTGCTATTTACTGTACATGGCAGACTGGAAAAACACTGAAAAGTGGAAAAAAACTGCTCCTTAAAACTTCTAAAACTTCTCAGAGTGTGTTCATCTGACAAAAAACACAAACAAACAAAAAAGTCATAT
The DNA here is from genome assembly GCF_052040795.2 of Danio rerio. Classification (NCBI taxonomy): domain Eukaryota; kingdom Metazoa; phylum Chordata; class Actinopteri; order Cypriniformes; family Danionidae; genus Danio; species Danio rerio. The sequence continues at coordinate 45,171,509 of NC_141038.1, read as the reverse complement.
ACACAGAGGTGGATTGAGGAAAAATGTTTTACCTACGTAAAAAAGCAGTTGTTATTTTAAAATAATGCTATTTTTGTGTATATTAATGAGTTCATGAATCCAGAATATTTATTCATTATTTTTCTTTGGCTTAGTCCCTTATTTATCAGGGATTGCCACAGTGTAATAAACCGCCAACTTTTCCGGCATGTGTTTTATGCAACTGATGCCCTTCCAGCCGCAACCCAGTACTGGGAAACACCCAGTGCTTAGTTCGTAAACGAATAATTCCCGAAACAAAACCATGAAATTAAAGTTATTGTGACTGACATCCACGAAACAATTTCAGTTTTCCCACAACATGACGTCATTAAACAGTGATTGCGCAAAAAGGAGCATGACATTTCTAGATACAAACATAAGTTGAATGAACAATCACTATTCAGTTCACTTCACAATAAAATAAAGTTAAATTAAATTACTCAGTCTAACTTTAATCTTTAAGAAGAGCCCACAGTTACATCTTCTGTCATGTTTACTGGCTGACTTGAGATCTTTGCTTCTGTCTCCCCCTATCCTGATCCATTCACGCAGTTTCATCTTCTTGAGATCTCTTGATCAGGCTCATTATCAAATTTACCCTAGGTTTTTAAAAAATGAAAATATGCTTGTCTGCCTCTGCCATTTTGAAAATACAAATATTATTTAAGTAGGCCACTATGCCATTATTTATTTTCGCTGCTCACTGCACACTAAACAATCACCAACCAATGAGAGCGATTGCAAACATTAGAAAACCGATGCCTGAAAACATTGTTGAGGGCCACTAGTTAAGCTTTACTTTTGCTTTAACTTGTGCATGGTGAATACTGTCTATCCACACAGCCTTTGCTTGCACTCATTCACATTTCACACAAGTTAATAGTGGATCCATCAAAATAAATACCAGAACACAAAATTTGAATATCTGACATTTTTCTGAACAGCATCTGGAAAGATCTGGCTCAAATTAAGCACTGGACACACCCATACACACATTCACACACTCATACACTACTGCCAATTTAGTTCATTCAATTCACCCATGGCACATGTCTTTGGACTGTAGGGGAAACCCACCGAGGAAACCCACTCAAACACAGGGAGAACATGCAAACTGCACACAGAAATGCCAACTGATCTAGCAGGGACTTGAACCAGTGACTTTCTTGCTGTGAGGTGCCAATACTATCCATACCTCCGTTGAATCCAGAATATGCAGATTAGATTCAGATAATCGGTTGTTTGTTTGAGATATTTTTTGACTTAATTAAATAGAAGTGCGCTTTAAACCAATTCTGATGGTTAAATTTAGCCTCATCCAGTAAAATCTACTGAAAATAAATTAACTCACAGCAAACGCGCTCTCAGTCTCTCTCTCTCTCTTTTGTTTTTTCAAAGACTTGCATGTGAGATCATATTAACACTATAAAAGGTGCGATTCGCCTCATTATTGACTGCAAAATTTCGAGCGATGGAACATTTTGGAATGCGAAGAAAGAACCGAGATGCTTCGCTTTTCTCCACACACCCACATGCCTTTACAAAAAAAACATATACGCATGCACACAGCCACCCACTATCTGCAACACACTGTTAAACACACGCATTGTCACTCTCTCTATGGCTTGTTGATGCAGCAAGCTAGCTCAGGCCTGGAGGAAATGTCCTCTTCCCTAACAGGCAGTGAGCAATGGAGGCACTCTTCCATGGCAGGCTGTGTGGAGGTGTGACATCAGATGAAGCCTGTGATAAAAGCAAGCTGGAAGCCCGTCATATGTGCACACTGCCTTCTGCCAGGTTCCTCGGCTTGCCCTGTAATTACACCCGCTGCACAATTACACGCCAGATGCATCGCGCTTGTTAATGTCATAACAGGAATGCTGCTAAGTGCCGGCATGTATGTTCTGTGCTGTACTGAACATTTGAAATGCTGTTCATGTTTACAAACCCTCGTATCAGTCCAGACACATATGCTGATCCATTTTTTTAATGGTGGAATACAAAATAAGGGATTTTTATGTAAGACTTTTTCTATACAGTGTCAGTTTACAGTGAGCAGCCTGTCAAGCTCAGAAAAAGATGTATGACATCCATATGTGCTGCATTTCAAGTCAGAAGGATCCACAATGTATGTTTTGGTCATAAACACTGAATAAGTTGGTGTATTTTGCACTGTTTCTCATATAAATCTGTCATATGGCTTGGGAGGCTCAACATGTCGAGCATACTAAAACTAGCACACACACAAAACAAACAAACAAAAAAAGCAATAGCTGCGTCCCAAATCGCATACTTATGCACTATTCTACGCCATTTTGTAGTATAAATAGTGTAAGTAGTGCGTTCACACTGAAAACTCTAAAAATAATAAGTGCACTTTAATTACCCGGATGATGCACTCATTCAGCCGCTAAAATGAAGTGTGTAATGATGGACACTTCACGCACTCAACGACCGCAGGTTTGCTTACGTAGCGGAAGGGGCGGAGCTATCGGACGCACATGTTGAATAACTTTATTTAATTTGGATGGTGAAAGCAAAATTCTTTTACTAGAGTGATTATAGCGCCTCCCGATAGTGATTGTGGCAACACTCACGGCAGGTATTATTTGATAATTCGGCCGTTTACTTCAATGATTTGGCATCAGGGAAACGGTTTGAATTTCTGCTTAGTAAAAAAAACATTAGTGTGCCATTTGGGACAACACTACATACATATACTACCCTGTTGAGTGAGTAAGTGCATAAGTACATAGTGCATGAGTGCATAGTGTATAGTGTGCCATTTGGGACGCAGCTACTATGTTTTGCTGGTTAAACTACAATTTTGGTCATTTTTAAAATGTCAACTTATTTTAATTCACCTAGTTTCCAAAGCAGCGTTGATTATCTAAAAACAATCAGTTTATATTGAATATAAAAATAACTAAAACACTGTAAGCTTAAAAATGAAAAATTCTGTCCATCGATCGTAATTGTGATTATTGAAGTATTAGTTCCTGTAGTAGTTGATGTCGTTGGTATAGTGGTAGCAGAAGTAGTAAAAGTGTCATTGTAGCAGTAGTTATCGTTGTTGGTGTAGTAGTACCAGTAGTAGATGTCGTTGATGTAGATGTTGTAGTAGCAGTGATTGCGGTAGTAGTAGTAGTAGTAGTAGTAGTAGACGTTGTATTAGTTGTAGCAGACGCTGTAGTATCAGTAGTGGTAGTCATTGTTGTGGTAGTATCAGCAGTAGTAGACATTATAGTAGTAATAGTTGTGGTTGTGATTGTAGTAGCAGCAATAGTAGTTAATAATTATATAGTAATATAAGTAACTTTCTGCAGTAGTAGTAGTTAGGGTAGTACTTGTGATTTATTATCATTGTCATTTATTATTACTGTTGTCCTTTCTTTCTTTTTACTGTCATTATTTCTATTATACATTACTAAGCATAGTTGTTACTCCCTAACTTTGACTGGTTTCTTTTGTATCTGTTTTACTTATATCTGCAAGACTAGATTCATTTATTGGCTAACATTGTTCCTAATGTATGTAATCTGACCTTCCACCAAGTTACCTTTACATGGACACACACACACACACACACACACGCAGTTGCTGCAGATTTGTCGACTGCACATCCATAATGCAAATCTCCCTTTCCACCACACCCCGAAGGTGCTCTATTGGATTGAGTTCTGGTGACTGTGGAGGCCATTTGAGTACGGTGAACTTATTGTCATGTTCAAGAAACCAGTCTGAGATGATTCCTGCTTTATGACATGGTGAGTTATCCTGCTGGAAGTAGCCAGCAGAAGATGGGTACACTGTGATCATAAAGTAATGGAAATGGTCAGCACAATATTCAGGTAGGCTGTGGTGTGGACATGAAGCTTAATTGGTACTATTAGGCCCAAAGTGTGCCAAGAAAATATCCCGCACACCATTACACTACTACCACCAGCCTGAACCGTTGATACAAGGCAGGATGGATCCATGCTTTCATGTTGTTGACGCCAAATTCTGACCCTACCATCCAAATGTCGCAGCAGAAATCGAGACGCATCAGACCAGGCAACATTTTTCCAGTTTTCTATTGTCCAATTTTGGTGAGCCTAAGTGAATTGTAGCCTCAGCTTTTGCTGCTGTAGCCCCTCCGCTTCAAGGTTAGACGTGTTGTGTGTTCAGAGATGCTCTTCTGCACACCTCGGTTGGAACGAGTGGTTATTTGAGTTACTGTTGCCTTTGTATCAGCTCAAACCAGTCTGGCCATTCTCCTCTGGCATCAAGGCATTTGCGCCCACAGAACTGCCGCTCACTGGATATTTGATCTTTTTCAGACCATTTTATGTAAACCCTAGAGATGGTTGTGCGTGAAATCTCCGTAGATCAGCGGTTTCTGAAATACTCTGACCATTCCGGATGACACCAACAACCATGCCACGTTCAAAGTCCCTTAAATCACCTTTCTTCCCCAGTCTGATGTTTAATTTGTACTGCGGCAGATCGTCTTGACCATGTGAACATGCCTGCGATGTGATTGGCTGATTAGAAATTTGTGTTAAAGAGCAGTTGAACGGGTGTACCTAAAAAAGTGGCCGGTGAGTGTAAATTGTTAGAAAATATGAAAATATCACAACAATGATTGCAAACAATGGTCTGAATTCAACAAATATTGTTAACTGTGAATGTTCTATGATCGTGTTTAATCTGTACGCATCTTTTTTTAATCTCTATGCTTCCTTTTTAATCTATGTTCCTTAGTTAAAAAATAGAGAGAAAGAGAGAGTTTGAGAATGAAGCAACAGGCAAAAGAAAATAAATCTGGTAAGGTCCAAGGGGCAGCAGGGTGGACGTATGTGACCTTTTAAGAAATGTCCTCTGAACATGCTCTTCTTCTTCTTTTGCTTTCCCGTTTTGCCCTTTGAGCTCTTATTGTCTTGTAAGGGAATGTTTTTTTTTTTCTGTTCTACCACCGAAACTGAGGAAGCAATGACAGACTGTCCCTTAGAATGTGTGTGTGTGTGCGTTATAAGGAACTGGTTTTAAGTTCACTTGCAGCTTTTGTGCATCATTTTGAGTGTGAAATATATAGTGACAGCCTCACACTGCTCTGTCATCCTTCTTGGATCCGCTATTCCATCTTATTCTCACTGATTTATTATTGAAACCCAGGGCGAACGTATGCAGTTGCATAAAATGGTAATAGTGGTTGGCGTATGTCCCATCATGCAGTGGTGAGAACAGCGAGTGTTACTCTTGGCAGCGTGTTCATTTCACCAGCTGTCTGAAAATGAGGGCTGTGTTCCAAATCCCATCGAGATGCTTACCTAGGCAGATTTTTAGCCGTCATAGATGTGCTCCTAAAACACATGCTCATCTGTAAGGTCAAGCAAAAATTATGAGGGCTTTAAACATTTCTACTGTATTTTGGATACAATTCAAAGACAGTATTGCATGTAGGCTGTTCTTGAAATTGATTCTATACTAAAATATTTCTGTAAATTAATTACATTTTGTGAAACATTTTTTATTCTACCCTTTATTTATTGCACGATGTAACCTTGATCTTTCTTACAAAAACCTTTAACCTTGAAAAGATAGAAAAAGTGACTTTTATGAACATTTTTAATAGTTTAAATGAGCAATATTGCACTCATAGCAGTGTAATATGGCTGTGTTTTGGCACTGACAGGAGGTGTGTGTTGGCTCGAGAATGCAGGCCGAGTGCCCTTATGTTCCACCAGTGACGATATACAGCCATATCACACTGCTACATGTGATATTGTGTTTATACACTGTAAAAAATAAAAAGTTGAGCTGACTTAAAAATTTAAAGCAACCGGCTGCAAAGAAATATTGAGGTCATTCAACTTCAGTGCTTGAAGTTGTGCCAAATATTTTTTTAAGTTGAGTTAACTTACAATTTTAAAGCGCACTAGCTTTAAGAAATTGAGAGTTTATTCAACCTCAAGGCTGATTTATACTTCTGCGTCAAGCGCACATGTATGCTACGGCGCTGACGCATAGCCCTACGCCGTGGTCGTCAGCGTTGTTGACGTGTACCTCTCAAAAAATGTAAAAATGTGCAAGCTCTGTGATTGGTCAGCTTGGTAGCACTGACGAGTCTGGGCGGGATCGAGAGCCGCGCGAGCACCGCGAGCCTGATGGAACGATTGTTTACAAGTGTGGAGTCCTGCGAAGGAGCTCCTGATGGAAAGTTTTGTTTTGTGCTTTCCTCAGTTAAAGTTGTTGCACATCCGCCGGTTCCTGCCTCAAAAGGAGCGAGTTTGAGCCACTTGTACTTCCCGGAAGCGTTTAGAAAGAACAAAACACAGGCGAGGAAACTCGACACAGAGGAGCATTAACACCTCACTGCCAACTAGCGTTTCATAAGTGTTAATGAAGACCAACAGAAACAGGGTGCAGAAGTATAAATGCACAGCTACGCGCAATGCCTGCGCCGTTGGTTACGCCGGTCACTTGACGCAGAAGTATAAACCAGGCTTCAGTGGTTGAAGTGCCATATTTAATTTTTTTTAGTTGACTGAAAAGGCTGATTTAAGTCAAAGTTACTTTATAGAATAAGTCATTTCAACTCAATTTCAAATAATACCTGTCGTTTGGCACAGCTTCAACCAACGAAGTTTAAAAACTCAATATTTCTTTGCAGCCGGTTGCTTAAAATTTTAAGTTAACTCAACTTTTTATGTTTGACAGTGCAGGAAGTAAACACTAAAATGAAAAAATCTAAATTGTACTTCTCCTTAACAGATTTCATTATTTTTATTGAACAAACATGCAGTTAAAGAGTTTTCATGAGGAAACTCAACACTAAGCTCAAAAATATGTCTACCTAACTTAGAATTTTAAACTGAGTTATCAGTTTGTAAGTTGGACTTTTTACAGGTTACAACAGTTCAACAGCAAAATTGTGTATATAAAAAAGAAAATCAAACACGGAGAGTCTGAAAAATTCTTTTGTACGAGTAACTACTTTCTTCTGCCTTTCGTTCACAACTGCAGCTGACCTCAAACAGCCAAACTATTGATAATTTTACTTTGGAGTTTATATTTGAATGATTCTCTAGCGTAATGTTTAATGTAATGACGAAACAAGGGTTTTTGCTGACATTTTAAGATTATAAGGCTGACCGGCATGAAATGCCATAAATCTAGAGACATTTTAAACCAAATATGGTTTAAATACAGCACTACAACATATAAAAGAGAGAGATTGACCTAAAATGTCACTTACCTGTTTTATAATGATTTGATCAGCTGTAGTTTGAAATTACGCTGAGTTTTTCTGCTCCAATGGCTATATGTGATCTCTGTCGCCATCTTGGGGCAAAACGTCAACTGTCTTTGCTCTTCTCAGTATGATTCTCTAGCACGTCTAAAGTGATGATAAAACAGGTGACTTTGCTGACATTTTAAGAATTTAAGGCTGAACGCCATGAAACGGCATCAGTCTAGAGACATACCAGATTACTGTGGTTTAAATACAGCACTACAACAAACAAAAATGAGCTGATAATTAGCTAATTAAAAAAAAATTTGAAAAAATTATACAAATATGGTATAATACAAAGTATAGCTTTATAAACACACATACATTAAAAAAAATCTAGATATTAAAATTTTTCAAAGGGGATGACACAGTGTCATAGTGTCACCTCACAGCATGAAGGTCACTGGTGGAGTTTGCATGTTCTTCCCCTTTTTGCGTGGCTTTCTTCTGAGTGCTCCAGTTTTCCCCACAATCCTAAAACTTGCGCTATTGGTAAATTGAATAAACTAAATATGCCGTAGACTTTTTGTGTGCAATCTGAGAGTGTATGGGTGTTTCCCATTACTGGGTTGCAGCTGGAAGCTATCTGCTGTGTAAAACATATGCTGGACAAGTTGGCAGTTCATTCCGCTGAGGCGACTTTTGCTGAAAAAAGGGACTTAGCCGAAGGAAAATGAATGAATGAATATCTTTCAAGAATTTATGATGTTGATTGCTTTGTTACCATCTAGTGAAAAGAGTCCACATTGCTTTTTTATTTTCTCTGTTCATTTTGAACAGACAGAAGTGTTTTGTCACAATCAACTACAGAACTGAAAACTTAATAAAAAGTTCTGAAAGTACAAAATAAATAGGGTTATGAAAAATGAAACTTTATAATTAAGAGAGTGTACTAACCTTTCAAATCTTAAGCCCAACTTCTAAAACAAAAGAAAATCATTAATTTCGCATTCAGTTTAAGATTTAAGAATCTTCAAAACTGAAATCTCATTTCAATTAAATGCTAGCACCAGAGGTCCAGCCATCTGTTGTCAATACAACAGACAGGCTGGTTTATGTGTACACAAGATGGGAGCAATGTCTTCCATTTCAGTTGTGTTTCTATGTAAACATGCAATTGATGGATGTGTGTAACTGTTTTACACTTTCACAGTGCCTCGCACACGAGTGCTGCATTTTATAAAGCCGTGTCAATTTTAGGCATGGGATAATAACCAGTTTCAAGGTTTACTGCAATTCAGAAAAGTCAAGATTTTAAAACCGCTAATATTTTCTGTCTTGCCATTTCTGCGTTCCTGTATTTATTTATTTACATGTTGTCTAATAAGTTTTTTTAGAGAAACAGTATCTCCAGCAGAAAAGAGCCACCCAGATCAAAAGCTCAGGCTTAATGGCGCAAAAGACAATTCTATTCAAAGACAAGTCATTTATTCATTCATTTTCTTTTCGGCTTAGTCCCTTTATTAAGCTAAGGTTGCCACAATAAGATGAACCACCAACTTATCCAGCATATGTTTTATGCAGCTAATGCCCTTCCAGTCGCAACCCATGACTGGCGAACATCCATACATTCTCATATTCACACACATGCCAACTGACCCAGCCGAGGCTCGACCCAGCGACCTTCTTGCTATAAAGCGATCATGCTACCCACTGCACCATCGTGATGCCCTTATTCAAAGACAATACTATTTGTAATCACAATACCATGAAGCCTGAAGCGGGTAAAATACCTCTTAATCGTATACCGGCCTACGCACAGTCAAGTTAAAGTAATTAAACCTTAACACTCACTGATGTCAGTTCCAAAGTAGTGGACCAATCAGAAGAATTCAGAGGCGGGGCAAGCATTGCAAGCTTCCGTTTACAGTAGCAGTTGGACATTTGACAGAAACATGGAAGAAGACAAGCTTATTCTGATTAAACCATTCCTGATCTTTGTCTTACTTTTTTAGACACTAAACACATCTGCGTGAATGACCCTGACGTTGTTCCACTGAATTTTTATTTATTATTTTTTTGTCTAACATTTGGACTGCTTGAGTGTACTCGTCATTGGAGTAGATCAATCAAACATGAACTGAGTGGTCTATACACATTTCTTCATCAGTCAGAATAGCATATACTCACATCTAAATACCTAGTAATGTGCTTCATTCAGTATTGTTTATTCAGCAGCATTATCTATTGTCTGACTCAGTGACAATGCAGTAAATGTGTAGTTATTTTGAGAGGGGTCCCTTTGTTTTTCACAATTGTAATTTGTAGTGTATCTGTCATTTGAAATGTACAATAAAATGTACGTTTCATATTATTCGGTATCGATAATTATTGAATATACATTTAGGAATATTAGGATATTTACTAATATTATTAAGGCAAACATTTTTAACAGTCAAAAATAAACAAATGTATCTCATCTCTTATGTATTTTAATAAAATAAACTAAAAAGTGATAACGCAGTCATAAAGGTAATAAGTGCTAAAAAGACTAAACCTTAATAAATAAAATGTTACCCCTGGCATACCCCTTTTATTCAACCTGCAAGTTGTTGTTGTTGTTGTTTTTTGTGGTTGCTTTTAACCTGAAATGACTGGCTTCTCTCAAAAGATAATAAGACAATGAACAAGATGCATTATTGCGGGGAAAAAACATCTCAGCTTTATTTACATTTGAACAAAAACTTTAAGTCGGAATTTGCCAAGTGTATGAATAATTTCAGCTGGCCTGTATGTTGGGTCCTTGTTTGGCTTCTGATTAAAATCCTTGGCATGAATATTAAATGGCTACAAATATATTTCATTTAAAGCTGCAGTTTTTTTGTTGTGTTTTGCATAAAGAACTTGCATATCAGAATTGGCACTTTTACTATCTTTTAGTGTTCGAACTATCAAGTGTTTGCACTTGCATCAATATAATGAATTATTTCGGAAACAAGAATGGCATGCTGACTTCAGAGAAGCAGCCAACGAGCTCTGCAATATGCATTGTAATGATCTATTCATGATGCAAAAGTGATGCAGAGTGAAGTAAACTAAATAGAGAATATAATACTGAATATTTAGCGTGTTAGATGTTAATTCTCTCACTGAAGGCTTTGGGAAAGTTCTGTAGTGAAAGATCAGTGACGCAGGGGTGCATTTATAGTATGTTGGATCTAAGTTTGGCTTTGATTAAAATGCAGTGTTTGACTTTAATAATAAACGGCTCCACATATATTTTGTTTAAGGCTGAACATTAATTTTCTTGTATAAAGATCTGCTTTCAGAACTGTTCTTTTATTATGCCATGGTGCTCGCACTGTCAAGTGTGCACTTCCCAGTGATACAATGAATTATTTTCAGATAAATGGCATGCTGATTTCAGAAAGAAGCAGTCATGAAGCTCTGCAATGTGCATTCAAATGATATATTCATGATTCGAAATGATCTAAATGAAGACTTTTCACCGCTTGTGATTTTTACTGTGAGCAGTGAACTAGAATAGGGCAGCACTGTGGCTCAGTGGTTAGCACTGTCGCCTCACAGCAAGAAAATCACTGGTTTGAGTCCCGGCTGGGCCAGTTGGCATCTCTGTGTGGAGTTTTCATGTTATCCTCGAGTTCCCGTGGGTTTCCTTTAGGTGCTCTGGTTTCCCCCACAGTCCAAAGACATGTGCTATAGGTGAATTGGATAAGCGAAATTGGCAGTAGTGTATGAGAGTGTTTGTGTGAACGTGAGTTCATGGGTGTTTCCCAATACTGGTTTGTGGCTTCGTACATGCTTGAATAGTTGGTGGTTCAATCCACTGTGGCGACCCCTGATATATAATGGACTAAGCTGAAGGAAATAAAATGAATAAATAAGCTAGAATTTGGTCTAAGAAGGCAGCTGCTTGTGTAGACAGTAGGAAGCAAGTCATTTTACTAGGGTTTGAAACCGAGCCAAGAGCTCCTAAAAAACCCCAACTCATCAATTCCCTGCAGGCGAGAAGGCAGGTTGTTGTGACGGGTGGCATGTTCTAAGTTTAATAGACGAGAGAAAGAAACAACAGCAGCACAGAGTGACAACTATGTGGGGACCGATGGCAGATCTACAAAGTCGTACCTATAGATGTAATCAAACAGTTTAGAGGGCTGAGGCAATGCTGGAGGTTCAGGTAGTCAAATGCTCACTGAAGTCTCTTTTAAGGGTCTGTTCATTCTGCAACAATACTCAGCTGATGCTCAATGCTCAATTTGGTCCAAAGTGTGCCAAGAAATAATCCCCCACACTTTTACATCACCAGCAGCTGTTGATACAAGGCAGGATGGATGGATCCATGCTTTCATGTTGTTGATGCCAAACTCTGACCCTACCATCCGAATGTCACAGCAGACTCATCAGACCAGGCAACGTTTTTACAATCGTCTATTGTCCAATTTTGGTAAGCTTGTGTGAATTGTTGCCTCAGTTTACTGTTCTTAGCTGACAGGAGTGGCCCCTGGAGTGGTCTTCTGCTGCTGTAGTCCATCTGCCTCAAGGTGGGACGTGTTGTGTTCAGAGATCGTCTTCTGAATACCTCATTTGTAACGAGTGGTTATTTGAGTTACTGTTAGCGTTCTATTAACTCAAACCAGTCTGGCCATTCTCCTCTGATCTCTGGCTCCAACAAAGAATTTGCACCCACATAACTGCCGCTCACTGGATATTTTCTCTTTTCTGGACCATTCTCTGTAAACCCTAGAGATGGTTGTGCGTGAAAATCCCAGTGGATCAGCAGTTTCTGAAAAACTCAGACCAGCCATGCTGGCACCAACAACCATGCCACGTACAAAGCCACTTAAATCAGCTTTCTTCCCCATTCTGATTGTCTTGACCATGTCTACATGCCTAAATGCAGCCATGTGATAGGCTGATTAGAAATTTGTGTTAACGAGCAGTTGGACAGGTGTACCTAATAAAGTGTCCGGTGAGTGTAAATTGTTTAAGGTGAGATATTTTTTATGCCTTGCATAAAGTGGTATCACTACTATAACTGTTCCCTTTATTATGCCCTGATGCACCCGTTCTGAACTGTGCACTTCCCAGGGATTCAATGAATTATTTCCAGAAAAAAATGGCTTGCTGATAGACAGAAGCAGTCAAAAAGGTCTGCAATATGCATTCAAATAATGTACTCAAAATGTAAAAATGACTCAAAAACTGACATACAGTATTTCAAAGCAGTTCATTTAGGCTAGAATTCTGTCTGAGAAGACTCATGCAGAGAAGCTACTCATGTAGACAGTATGGGTTGAGATAACCCCCAATTTAGAATCTCCATTCACAATGTTAGCTCAGCGATTCCATATAGACATGATGGTAGCTGGCATGTTTTAGGTTTAATAGGCGAGAAAAAGAAACAAGATCAGCACAAAACGACAGCTCTCTGAAGACTGGCAGTAGATCTACAAGCTATTACCTGTAGAAATAAACAGTTTAGAGGGCTGAGCTAATTCAAGGAAAGAGCACATAGTCAAATGCTCACCGAGATCTCACTTACTTTTTCCTGTTTAGAATATAACTGAGCCTTTAAGTGTCATTTAATCATCATTTTAAGTTTTCCTCGCTTTCAATTAGGTCACAAAACTGGATGGTGAGTTAATAAAGCATTTATTAACACACAAAGTTCATTTATTCATTCATTTTCTTTTCAGCTTAAGCCTGGTTTATGCTTCTGCGTCAAGTGACCGGCGTAACCAACGGCGCATTTATACTTCTGCACGATGTCCCTGTTAATCTGCATTAACACTTCCAAAGCGCTAGTTGGCAGTGAGGTCCCTCCCCCAACACTCCCACATAAACAGAGCTGGACACACCCACTTTGTGAAAACGCTATGCTGAGACGAGGGGCTTTCGTGGGCCTTTAAGGATATCTTTTGTGACAACTTAATTGCTTTATGTTCAACCAACTTACAAAAACAATCTAGTTAACTTAATCGATTTGTGTTGGGACAACATGAAGGATTTGTGTGGAACCATGCATTTTTTAACAGAGTATTCTGTCATGTAACTATTGTAAAATTGATGCTGAAACGATATATTGTGCAGCCCTATTCCACACTTTTGAGCAGAAATATGAAAGCTGATTGGATGGCAGCGGGCCCTGTTTCTCCATGTTTTTTAACCTCTGATCTCTGAAAAAGCCTGGCCTGTTAGATGTTAATGCTCTCGCTGAAGGCTTTGGGAAAGTGCTGTAGTGGTGGATCAGCGCTGCAGTGGTGATGCCGTCTGTCGGTGCGAGAGGTGAAGGGCGCTGCATTATTGATGGGGCTCATTCAGCTTGACTGAGCAGACTCACATCTCAAACAGATTATTGACCAGCACCCTGGAGTCTCAGAGCAGATGCATGCCATGAGATGATATACACGCGCACTCAACACATCAGTGGATAACCTTGTTACGCGCTCTCTGTGCTACGGGTGACGCATAAGGCCACAGATGAAACTTGATACTGAAGTAAATTCATGTGTTTATCTCAGTTAGAGGCCATGACTAGACCTAGAACATTTCCCTTCAATATGAAGCGAGATGTTTATGAATGGAAACTGGTAAAGAGGATTGTTGTACATGGTTCCCTGGGCTAAGGCGCTACAAGGGGATTATTTATGCATTTCTTTTAGACTTCAGGGTGGCACGGTGGCTCAGTGGTTAGCACTGCTGCACAGCAAGAAGGTCGCTGGTTCCAGTTGGCATTTCTGTGTGGACTTTGCATGTTCTGCCCATGTTGGTGTGGGTTCCTACCAGTTTACCAACAGTCCAAAGACAAACACTATGGGCCCTATCATACACCCGGCGCAAGGTGCGACGCAATTGTTGTTTGCTAGTTTCAGCTTGGCGCATGAGTCGTTTTGACATTTTGCACCACGCTGTTTAAATAGCAAATGCATTTGTGCTCATATGTGCGCTCATAGGCGTTCTGGTCTAAAAAAGGAGATGTGTTGAGGCGCATTGCTATTTTGAGAAACTATAAAAGATTTTTCAATAGACCAGAACAAAGCCGGTTAAAGTCCAGCGCAGAGGACGTTAGATGTGCGCCTCGCTTACACATTTCTTTATACAGAACCCTAATGTTCCTTAATGTTCCTTATCCTTAAAATGGTTTTTAAGAAATTAAAAAACACTTTTATTTTAGCCGAAATAAAACAAATAAGACTTTCTCCAGAAGAAAGAATATTGTAGGAAATGCTGTGAAAAATTCATTGCTCTGTTAATCATCATTAGGGAATCTGGCTTATTTTTCAAATTTGGGTAGGGTTGTTTGTTTATCTTTCACCAGCCAAGATGTAGCGAGTGACCTCATCATTTTCCCTGTCTGCTTGCTGTACATTTTTTTCACTCTGCAAAATTCGCTCTTTTTGACTTCTCATTTACGGTGCAATCCCGAGCCCGACACAACCCTGTCTAAAATGATAGAAATTAAGCTCGAACCCATCTGGTTCCTTCAGGTTCGGCTAAAGATCTTCAGCTCTATGATTGAAGTTCTACTCCTCTTCATTTTTTTTTTTTTGAAGAAGAATCCCTCTGTTCACCCCATCTACCCCTTTTCCTCATTTACCAAGGGGAGCTCTCGAGATCTATCCTGATCTCGGACCCCATTTCATGCTAAATGACCAGGCAGGAGCCCTGGGGTTAATTATCTCTAAGACCAGGGTTCTCTCTCGGGACAGCAAGCCAAACCTGCTATTAGAATCAAGCAATATCTAAGTGTGAACTCTTGAAAATGTCAATAAAAGTCACTTTGTTAAACTCTAGAGTTGATTTTCCAACATCAAAAGTCGACAGAGTAAAGATCAAAAATCCCATTTCACAATAATAGGAAAACACAAATTATGGAAACTGTTAATAAACGGATTAAAGTGTACATTGATTTTGATTACATTTACCATAGTAATTTAGTAAAGAGCAGGGACTTTCCTCATGGAATCACTGTAAACATAACAAACAATTTCAAGTCAAATATATATACAAGCTTGCATTGAGTACTAATAGATCATTTTCCATTAGTTGTTGTTGTTCTTGCCTAAACTAAATGATGTAATGTAGAAATAAAATGTGTTATTTAGTATCTACTGTACTTAATCGCAGTCTGTGTGTTGATTTAATGGGGTGTGGGAAAAAAACATCACATCACATCCTGTTGCCCTTTGCCGCACTGTTTTCTTTAGTTAAAATCATGACTCGTTTATCCATTTGGAATCTGTAGCCAGTAGAATTGACCCTTGCTAGTGGAATGTTCCAGTGTTTACTATAAGTGAGATTGCAGTGTCCTCTGTATCCTCCCTAGTGTCCGTGACCTGAACCCGTGCATTCTGTATGCATCTTTATTCAGCCAGGCAGAGAATTACATAAATATTATGTTCTGTTTACCCTTGAACCTTCATGTTCGGTTAAAAAATGGATAGAAGATGAATGATGCAGTTAATATTAAAGAACTGAAATATGGAGAAACGTATTATGATATAATATTAGTGATTAAGTACAGCTTACAAGGAAATATGACTTTAAATATAACCTTATGTTCACTTTTCTCTGTATTTCTATTTATAGTGTCAGATATACAAATAGATAATGCACCATAATGTACTTGCATACAATGAACTTAAAAGCAAAGCATCTACATGACTGAAAGGAGTATAGAATGAACTTTAGATCTTTCTGAAATTATTAACCTCACTGCAGATGATCCGTGTCAGTATGAGTATTTGCGCTGGTCTATCTAATGAGCATTACAATCCATTTCCGTGGCCTCTCTTGATAGATGCCTGTGGAGGATTTATCAAGACAAAAGTTAAAAGTTCGAAGTTAGTATATCTGTCCATCATGCTGTGAATGCCTACACTGTAAAAAAATAAAATAAGACAAAAGGTCAGAACAACTGGTAAGAGAAGGTCTGGAGCGTTCAACCAGCATAGAAAGTGTGTGGATAAAATGCAAATAAAGTAAAAATAGTTGTTGATAAACAGGCAAGTAGTCAAAACAGGAGAAATGTAGGACAAACTAGGAACAAGGCTATAGATAACATAAAACACAAGAATCAAAAAACACGGCTAGACAAGGAAATGAAAATGCTACGTAAAGTTACAGGTTCATTTTAACTAACAAAATAAACAAATAACACTTAGCAATGTGTGTTAGCAAATGTGGTGTATAAAGTGTTTGTGTAATGAGTCCTTGAACAGCTTCAGCTGTAAGTGTCAGATGAGATTAGGAACCGGTGTGTGTGCACTGTGCATGCTGTGATTTGTAGTCCATTTGGTGATGTTGGTTGTTGTTTGCTATTATATAATATTTCCAAAGGCTCATTACAACAAATGTCTGTGTCACTGTAACTTATTTTAATGTTAATCAGGTTTCAACTAAATTTTTTAAGTTACATAAAAGTTTAACTTAATCATTAGTTAGTTTGATTGCTGTAAATTGACATAACAAGAAATAAGTTATTTTGATTTAACTAAAAAAATGTAGACAGCAATTTTTTACAGTGCTTTATTGACAAATATTACACTGTTAAAAGGAGAGTTCACCATTTACTATTTACTCACCATTGTGTGGCTACAAAAGTTTTTGAGTTTCTTTTTTTCAACTGAAGACAAAAAAAGGTATTTGGAAAAATGATAAATATAGGGCTGGCAATATGACAAAAATCTCATATCACATTATAAGTCATCTTATATCCTGATTACTATATATACTCACCGGCTACTTTATTAGGTACACCTGTCCAACTGCTCGTTAACACAAATTTCTAACCAGCCAATAACATGGCTGCTACTCAATGCATTTAGGCATGTAGACATGGGCTGCGTCTGAAACCGCATACTTCCATACTATATAGTACGCTAAAATCAGTATGCGAGCCGAGTAGTATGTCCGAATTCATAGAATTCGAAAATCAGTAGGCGAGAAGTACCAGTAGGTGAGTTACTACTTCTGGCGAGATTCTGAAGTGCGCATCCCATGCACCCTGCGCTATCCCATAATGCCCCGTGAGATAACTCATGAATGGAAGTGAGGCGACGCAACTGATGCAGGTAGGTTACGTGACCATGACAAAATGGCGGATAAAGTACGTCTGAATTCCATTCATACTTTTCACATTCATACTGTACAGAACGTACTTTTCTAATGGCCGAGTTGTACGTTTAAATTCAAATGCAGTACCTACTGAGTAGTAGGCGGTTTCGGACGCAGCCATGGTCAAGACAATCCACTGCAGTTCAAACTGAGCATCATAATGGGGAAGAAATGTGAGTTAAGTGACTTTGAACATGGCATGGTTGTTGGTGCCAGCTGAGCTGGTCTGAGTATTTCAGAAACTGCTGATCCACTGGGATTTTCACGCACAACCATGTCTAGGGTTTACAGAGAATGGTCCCAAAAAGAGGAAATATTCAGCGAGCAGCAGTTATGTGGGCGCAAATTCCTTGTTGATGCCAGAGGTCAGAGGAGAATGGTCAGACTGGTTCGAGCTGATAGAAAGGCAACAGCAACTCAAATAACCACTCACTACAACCGACGTATGCAGAAGAGCATCTCTGAATGCACAACACATCCAACCTTGAGGCAGATGGGCTAAAGCAGCAGAAGACCACACCGAGTGCCATTTATCTCAACTGTGAACAGGATACTGAGCCTGTGAACAGGTAACTGAGCTTACCAAAATTGGACAATAGAAGATTGGAAAAACATTGCCTGGTCTTAAGAGTCTAGATTTCTGCTGCGACATTCGGATAGTAGGGTCAGAATTTGACATCAACAACATGAGCCTGGATCAATCCTGCCCTGTATCAATGGTTCAGGCTGGTGGTGGTGGTGTAATTGTGTGGGGGATATTTTCTTGGGCCCGTTATTACCAATTGACCATTGGTTCAATGTCACAGCCTACCCGAGTATTGTTGCTGACAATGCCCATCCCTTTATAACCACAGTGTACCCATCTTCTGAGGCCTACTTCCAGCAGGATAATGTGTCATAAAGCGCAAATCATCTCAAAATGGATTCTTAAAAAAGACAATGAGTTCACTGTACTCAAATGGCCTCCACAGTCACCAGAACTCAATTCAAAAGAGCACCTTTGGGATGTGGTGGGATGTGGGATTTACAAGTGCAGCCGACAAATCTGCAGAAGGTAAAAGGCGGTCTAACCCTGTACTAAGAAGTATTTAATAAAATGGCCGGTGAGTGTATGGCCGGCGGTCTAACCCTGTACTAAGCAGTATTTAATAAAATGGCCGGTGAGTGTACGCTGTAAAAATATGCTATATGCCATATTGTTGTTGAGTATTGCGATAACAATATTTTGATTAGGATTTAACATTGCCCTAGAAAAATGCCATTTATACTAGCTCTCAAATAATTAATTTATTTAAAATTAACAGGTAAAAATAAAAATAATATATTTATTTAAAATTTACAGATTTTCAGATCTGAGATTCTAGTTTAGACAAAAAAAAAAACTCAAGGTGCAAACATTTCATCTTTACAACACTGTGAATGAGTGAAAACCTCAGCAGATATTCTAACTCATAATGGCTTTTGATATTTTCCCATTTTCCTCGACTCCCACCATTCATGTTTATTTTCAGCTCTTGGTTTGCTTTTGGGCTGCTCCAGCCAATAGCAGAAAAGTATTTGCTGTGGAGGCAGGGATAAAGATAAGGCCCTTGCTGATCAAATTTAGAGAAACAACCAATACATACATTCATTCAT